>NW_027397070.1:46805851-46942402 GCF_003265705.2 Callorhinus ursinus
TGCACCCACATCAGACGTCCAGCCTGTGGGGCTGTTCACGCCAGAGCTCTGCCCTCCCAGCAGCCCCCTCACGCCAAGCAGCTGCCGCCTCTGGACCAGCTGTAGCTCACCTCAGTCAGCAGGGAGGCCGCTGGGCGACTGAGCCACTCGGGCAGCTGGAGCCGGGTGTGGGGCTGGATTCCCGAGGGGTGGCTCTGCGACAGTGCCTGGGAAGACAGGGAAGGGGGCAACCCCAGCAATGTGTGCACGCTCCCGTGGCAGCCGGGATTTACCTTCCCCCGTGTCACGTCCCGTGGGTATGACGACGATGGTTGTCTTTCGCTTTGGAGCTACTGCATGCCAGGAAGATGCCTGACATCCCTTATCTGTAATTTCCACGACCACCCTCAAAGTAAGTTCTGGCATCTTCATTTTAAAGGCAAGAAGCAGGCTCAGGAGGTAAAGGGACTTTTATGCTGAGTTCAGGGTTGGAACCCAGGTCCCTCTGGCTCCAGGCCTGCCTGCCAGAAGCATCGATCAGGGCAGGCACTATGGCAGGAACAGCACTGGAACTTGCCTCCCGCCAGAAAACCCTGGAGCACAGAAAGGACTTCCTGGGGTCAGGCAAAGTGGCAAGACGCAACCCGGAGGGAGGCCGGGGGCCCTGGGCTAGAGAAGCGGTGGGAGGCCGAGAGGAGAGAACCCCGCTCTTGGGGCTGTTGCGGGCTAACAAGAGGGCACCAGGACAGATGTCAGGCCCCACTTCATCTGCTCCTGTCCTCTCCTGCTTGACTGTAGTCTGGCCTTGCCCTTGCTGCCTGCCTGGCCTAACCAGCCCCACATGTGATGCGGAGCTCAGGGGCACAGAGGGCAGAGGCTGCTGTCCTTCAGCCAAAACTGGAGCTTACAGCCCCGATGGCCGTGGGTGGGGGGAATGAGCAGTGAGGAGCAGCAGCTGGCGGGGGGATGAGTCAGTGGCCTTCCAGGGAAGAAGGTTGTGTCAAATTCCACGCTCCCTCCAGACCCACGCAGGGGTCCTCCTCCGGAACCCTTCCCTGACTAGCCCAGCTCAACTCCTTTACCTAAGTTGCCGACAGTCTTGCTAGCTATAGCCACTAGTGGGGCAGGGCTGCTCAGTGTGTCCAGGACCTGGGTGGGAGTGGCTTTCCGGGGCTCTCATGGCCTGTGGGGGCAGCTGCGGGGAAGGGAACAGCCGGGTCTTAGAGAACCAGGTAGCCTCAGCCCCGACCCTGGCCGGTTGGACTGAGCCGAGCCCATCCTACCCTCAGTGACACCCAGCAGGGCTCCCTGTCACCTGCCACTAACTCTGGCACTTAGTGTCATTCTGAAAACAGAATGAAGAGCTCTCTTCCCCAGCTACTCACGGTTCCAGTCAGCATTTCATACAGCAGAGACCCAAAGCTCCACCAGTCACAGGCTTCCGTCAGCTCAGAAATCCCACCCACCTCTGTGGGAATAAGAACACACATGTCCCAGCCTCACGCAAGAGGGCTGGTTTCCACTCTACCCCTCTGACCCAGACCCGGCCCCTTCCCACTGTCCTTCTTAGCCCCACGGCCCAACCCACAGAGGCACCCAAGATCTCAGGCCCCCCGGCCCCTCCTCCGCTCTTGCCTGGGGCACTGTAGAGATTGTCCAAGGCCTCCCTGCAGTAGTGGGGCTCCACCTCTGCCCACTGGCCGAAATACGTGAGCCGGATGTGACCTTCTCAGCCAGTGTGTGCAGGGAGGAAAAAGGGTGGACAAAACTTGTGGTTAGTAGTCCTGGAGCAGGTGGGAGGGGACTCCAGGGCTTCCCCCAACGGGCACTGGGCAGAGCCTCCCTAGGGCCTGGTCCCCTAAGGCCCAGAAACCACCGGGTTTTCCCAGGAGCTGCCGCCTTGGACTCAGGCTCAGGCTCAACCTTGGCCAACCAGACTCAGCCGCTGAGTGCCGAGTGAAGAGGCCAGGGGAAGAGGCAGGGGGCAGCAGATAACCTCAGAGGCCCCCTGGACTTTGGAGACCTGTCCTTCGCTGGCTGGAGGCTTTGGGGGCCCCATGTGAGAGGTGGGGTGAGGGCAGCCTAATTCCCCCCATCTCCCGGGCACCTACCTGCCTGGTCCAAGAGCAGGTTCCGGGGATTGAGGTCTCGGCACAGCACCCCCTGCTGGTGCAGCGCCTCCAGGGCCAGCAGGGTCTCAGCCGCCCACTGCTTCACCTGCTCTTCCTTCACCCTCCAGGCGCCACGGCCAGACCCCGGTTGAGCCCTATCTGCTAAGGGGCGGCTCGGAATTCTGCCTTGGCCACAGGCCCCCAGCACCCGGACAGCCCCCTGATGAACCCAAGGGAGCCCCCAAGAGGGCCTCACGTCCAAGCTCTGGCCAGGTCGCCGCCTGGCTTGGAGGTGCAGGCGGCCAACCGGGGCCTTCAGAAGGTCCGAGGGGCAGGAAGCGTGGGTCCTGGCGGAGGGGTCACCTTCAGCCTCTCTCTGGGGAGTGATGGGTGGGGCCTCCCTGGCTGGGGGAAGGCTCTGAGAAGTCTGTGGGAGCTCCCGAAGGATTCTGTCCGGCTGGCAGGTGGGTCCCAGGGGGAGTGGTGCTGGGGTCTGGAGGCCGAGGGGTGAGTTGAGCGGAGCCTTCATCCTCTCTGGGCTGGAGCCAGACCTGCCCCCAGACTGTTGGGGCTGCTCCTGGGAGAGCAGGTGGGACCAGAGCGTGCCCCCTGGGCCATGCAGAGGAGCAGTGAGCATGGGGACGGGAGAAGAGTGTGGACACCGCGTCCCCAACTCCTGCCTCCCCTCCGTCCAGCATGAGCCCCCTCCTCCTCAGCCCGGAGTGCCCTCTGCTCTCCCTCTGACCCACCCAGAGGGGACCCAGCCTCACAAGCTGGTGCAAAATGGGTGCTTACCGCCAAGGGAGTTGTAAATTATTGTTCCTGCCTGTGGTTTGGGTGGGAGGTTCACCCGTGCTCAGTATATTATTTTTTAATTTTAGGGAGAACAGTATAATGAAATTTAAGCACGTAAAATAAAAGAAGGCCAGGCATGGACCTGCAATGACTCTATGTTATGACCCAAGGATGTGTCCCTCATTAAAAAAAAAAAATCACTGTAATAGGGTGATCAATAAATATCTGCTCCACGGCCCCACTGCTGTCCTCACAGCCGCAGGCACCACCATCCTATGTGGCCACTCCAAAGAATGGGCACAGACTAGAAAAATGAAAAGAGCCTGAACTGGAAGAAATGGTGACAACAGGGACATTTGCATCAATGCCCTCACGGCCCAGGATGTGAACCTCCTCCTCCAGACGTCCCCTGCCCCCCCCCACCTGGCGCCACCCAGAGGCCTGCCCCAGCCCGATCCTGCCATCCTCCCCTGCCCCAGGAAACCTGGGTCTCCTGCTTGGCGCTGCACATTTAGTGCAAGTTACCCCCTCCTCGTGCTTGGCATTTTAAGGGGATGAAAAAGGACATGCCAAGGGCCTGAGGAGTTGACGGGGACCCCCGAGGCCCCCTCACCTTGCACATGCTCCAGCTGCAGGAAGATGGAATCCTCGCTTACAAAGTAGCGAAGCAGCTTTGTCATGTAGGGGACACCGTGCGGGATGATGGTCAGCCGCTCCCGGTTCGCCATGTGACACCTGGACAGGCTCTGGGGGGAGGACAGGCAGGTCAGCGGGGCACAGACCAGATGGTGCCCTGCGAGGGGATGTCCTAGCCTGGCTTTAGGGGCAAACAGATGATAGGGGTTAGAACCCACCCCAAAGAACAACTGCCTCCCCCCAGTTCCTGACCTGGCACTCACCCCTACTCCCACCACAGAATCCAGGCCCTCCACCCTCCAAAACAAGGATGAGGCAGTGTGTGTGTCTGGGAGGCGGGGGACATGCTCAGGGGCAGAACAAGCAGCTTTTAGATTTGGAGGGAGCTTCAGGTACAGGTTCTGGGTGGGAGGTTCCCCAGGGGGTAGGGGTTCCAAGAGCGGTAGGAAAGCCCCAGGGGGAATGCAGGATGACAGGGGACTAAGCGGCACCTGCCTTTACCACGAAGGTCCCTCCGGTCGCTGGGTCCTGGACCAGCTGCACCTGCCGAGGTCCAGGAGGCACGAGTCAAGGCAGAGGCTAGTTCCTGGGGCTCCAGGGCCCGAGCCCCAGCTCCCCAGGTTCCTCTCTCCAGGGCAGGCTGTAATGGTGCAGTGTGTGCCCCTGGCCCCCCAACGAGCTGACATCAACCCTGTCCTGCTCACACCCCCTTCGTTAGACCTGCAGTTTTAGCTCCGGTGCCAGCCCCCTGGTCAGGCTGGGACCCCTACTCTGTCTCCAGTGCTCTCTGGGCTCACCCTTAGGGAGCCCGATCACCGTGTCTAATTACCGGTCCCCCCACTCGGCTATGAGCAATATGAGGGCAGAGACTCCCCCGTCAGCTCTGTATTCCCAGAGTCCTGCACAGTGCAGGGATGTCGGAGACGCCTCATCTGTGCATGGTGCGTGGTCCCTCCTGCGGGGTTTGAGGGTGTCCTGGCTGGGCGGGACCTCAGAGCCAGTCACCTCTTCTGATCTCTTATTTTACAGGTGAAGCAGCTGAGGCTTTGAGAGTGCAGCCCAAGGTCACCCATGGGCCGAGCCGTGCCCCGAAACACACAGGCTTGGCATGGTCCTTTGGGTCCCTGCCCCTGCCTGCCCCTCCCCTTTTTTAAATAGTCTTTCTCTCTGGAGGCATCTATTGGAGAGCAGCCCCCTTCTCCCGTTGCTTTTGGTCCAAGGCAGCAACGTGCCAATTGCTGGGTCAGGGCCTTGTTTGGAGCTGGACCCTTGACTCATCTCTGTGGTGGGCAGGGGTGGACCCCAGCCACAGGAGAGAGCAGGAGCGTGTTGGGGCAGGAAAGCAGAAGATTTGGCCAGGTGAGGGGCATATGGGGGCAAGACCAGCACCCTGATGTCGTGACTCCTTGGCTGTCTGCCTGCCCTGCAGACCTCCCGCCTCCCCCCCCACCAGCCAGGCCACAAGGCAGTGGCAAAGGCTGCATCCAAGGATTGGGGTGGGAAAGGGGCACTGGGTTTAAATCTTGGGCAAGTGAATTGATTTTCTCATCTACCAAACAGGCATTACAAATGCCCACCTTCCCTCATTACTGGTTTGTTGAAGCCATAAATAGGCCCTTTATGGGCGCCTGGGTGGCTCAGTCAGTTAAGCGTCTGCCTTCAGCTCGGGTCAGGATCTCAGGGTCCTGGGATCGAGCCCCACATGGGGCTCCCTGCTCCGCGGGAAGCCTGCTTCTTCCTCTCCCTCTGCCCCTCCCCCTGCTTGTTTTCTGTCAAATAAATAAAATCTTTTTTTAAAAAGGCCCTTTGTTTCTATAAAGGCCAGGAGAACACCTGTTGCCACATTTGCCACATCACACTGCCTCTCTGAAACTTGTTCAACTGCAAAATGGGGTGACGGCAGTAGCTGCTTTAGGTCAGGAGGATGACCCCATTCCAGCAGACGAGTCTAACGGTGGCCTGCGCCTGCCATGCCACATGCCCTCCCTTGACAATCTGCAGTGACTGTTCCTGACATTATCGTAGGGAAGCCCCATGCTGGCTAAGAGCACTTATTCTGGGCTAAATGCTTTATATAGATTACTTAATTTTAGCCCCACAGCCCTACCAGGTGAGTGTTATGAATGACCCATTTTATTGATGAAGAAGCTGAGGTTCAGAGAGGTTATGTTACCTATAGTCCCACTGCTAAAAAGCGGTAGAGGTAGGATTTGAAGCCAGGCAGGGATGATCCGAGCCCTGGAGACCTAACTGCAAGGGGGGCACAGCCAGGTGACCATGGCACCTGCCCTCCCTTTGGTCCCCCTCCCCATCAGTGCCCTTCCGGAGGCAGCAGTGATGCCTGCCTTCTGACCACCAGAGGTCTCTCCTCCAACAGCCAGCGATGGAACCCAGCCCGGCCCCAGCTCCTTGACCAAATTTGTGCAATGTCTGAAAAAGCAAGAAAACTCGGGGGTAGGAGAATCGAGTTTCCCACAAATACAGACACCCTGGATAATTCCCCACTGTCCCTTGCCAACTGGGATTCCCTACCACCTTGTCCTGGCTAAGGTCCTCTCAGAGAGTCCAAAAAACCAGCAGTGAAGGCTGGGGAAGCCAGATTTAAAACTTGATCAGTACGCTGGAACAAGTGTGTTTAAATATATATATATATTTATGTATTTTTTAATACACACTCGTGCGCACACACATCTACCTATCTAGAGAGAAATAGACCAAAACACTAATAGCAATTAACTCGGAGCTAAGTAGGATAGTGGGGAATATATATATATAGATAGATACACACACACACATATATATACATATGTGTGTGTATATATATAGTTTTAAACTCCTTTCTCTTTCATATCCCAAGAGCAGAGGGGGCATTTTCCCCTTAAAGTAAGCAAACAAAAAAATCCCCCTCCTCTTTTGCTCAGTGCTATGGGGGACAGAGCACTAGCTAGTCACTTGACCTTATGAACCTCTGTTTCATTCTCTGTAAGACAATTATTAAAATGCAGCACTGTCCAAGGCGCCTGGGTGGCTCAGTCGGTTGAGCATCCGACTCTTGATTTTGGTTCAGGTCATGATCTCAGGGTCGGGAGATCGAGCCCCGTATTGGGCTCTGTGCTCAACTTGGAGTCTGCTTGGGTCCCTCCTCCCATCCCTGCACTCTCTGTCTCTCTCTCTCTCTAATAAATAAATAAATCTTAAAAAAAAATAAAATGCAGCACTGTTCATTGGAACATGAAATATATATCTGCCCTGTCCAATACAGAAGCTATTAACCATATGAAAAGCCAACAAGCCCTTGAAATGTGGTTGGGCAAATGAGAAGCAGAATATTTAATTTTAACTAATTTTAACTTCAATAGTCTTATGTGGCTAATGACTAATGGACGGGGCTGCACAGGCTAGTGCTTTTTTCCCAGAGCAACTGAGAGGGTTTAATGCAACAGTTTCGCAAATGAGAATGTGCCTTACTCATGTCAGGTGAATGTTGCCATTTGGAAGGTAGAAGGTAGTTCTGGGTGTCCCTACTTCACCTTTTCATAGAGGGAATTTTTTAATTCTTTTTAAGATACCCACTGAGATCTTGGGACAGGGAACAATGAAAGCTTCGGTGAAACACATTAACCCTTTCTTTAAAAATGCCCAAAGTATCAAAATCCCAGGAGGACTCTCTCATGGAGCAACCAAGTCCACAATTTCCAGATTCTCCAACTCCAAGGCCCATAGGGGCCTGGGATGTGAACCAAGGGGGCAGGGCAGGGACAAGGACAAACCAGAGGACTGGTGTCCCATTAAAACTGGCAGCACCCCCCCCCAACTCCTTGCTGCCATGTGAGGATGTGAGCCAGCATTTCCAGATCTTCCAATTTTGCAGGAGAAGCAGGAAAGCTGGACTTCTATATGAAACCTGCCAATTTTCAAATGTTGGTAAGTAATGATAATTTTAAAAAACACCCGTGTGTTTGAGCCAAAAAAACAAGAAGTAACTTGGATGGCCTTTTTCTTCCCCATCTCTGGCTCCTACATGAGGCTCAGCAAACATGTGGTGATATCTCTCAGGCTCCCCATGCTCCCTGAGAACAAACCCCTGGGTATTCTAGCCAGAGACCTATCTAGTCCCTGACCGCCCCCCACCCCCAACCTCGCAGTTCCCAGCAACGCCCTCTCCCTGCCAGTACCTCCTTAGCCCCTAGGGATCCCTCTCCCAGCCTGGTTCATCTAACAAGTGGGCATCTCTGGGGGCACTCCAGGCTTCCTGAGCAGGCCCTTGGCCCCTCCCTGGCCCTGAGGGCTGCTGGCCAGGCGCTGCTCTCCTGCCAGGATCTGCCTGGGCAGGGCTGCGGAATGGAGCGCCTGGCTGCAGGGACCTGGGCTCAGGGGCCCTAACATCTCTAATTTGGGGACGATGATGTTCCCGACTTGCAAATGACACAGAAAAGGGAAGCAGGATCTCAGGAGGGAGGTGGAGTAGGTAAACTGGATGCCCAAGAAAGGGTAAAAAAGGAAAGAAAGAATCTCAAAACAGAATGGTTGGGCTTGGCCTTAATTTGTGCTTCCCATATGCAGAGGCCTCAGAATCCTGGATTCTGAAAATGCTTTGCATATGCGTGTCCTGGGGTCAAACAAATTCGGGAAATTCTATCACAGACCTCCTTCTCGGAAACTCATGGTATACATTTGCATCCCCAAAGCTCTGCAAACTCCTATAATTAAAAAAACAAAGCCATGTCACTCTTACTCCCCATAACCCACACTGGTTGGACCTGGAACCCCCCTCTCCATGGTTCAGCGGGATCCCAACGTGAGGAAAAGGTGGTGGCAGTCCCCTCCCGGGCCGGTCTGTGGGAGCCGCTGTGCTTGGCTGGGGCCGCACAGACGAGTGCAGTTGGAGGGAAGGCAGATGGAAGCCGGCCGGGCCTTGGCTGACAGACTGGGGCCTGTTCCAGGGACCTGGGGAAGCAGCTGGAGCGCGGCTGGACAGGAAGCCTGCACGCCTCCCCGCCCGCCCTTGTCACTAGCATTTAGAGCCATCAAACACGTATCAAATGTTTCAGCGTGTGCCAGGCCTTTCCCAAAAGTTATTTCATTTTAGTTCCCACATGCCCCTGCGGGGGGGAGGATTCTTACCCCGCTCACAGATGAGGAAACCAACGGGAAGGTGAAGGCGTTTGCTGTGGCCACACTGCATGCAGCAGGCATCCTCTGTGAGCCACGGGCCCGGCAAAATCCCCCGATGAGTGTTTAAATTACAGATGCCTGGGCTCAACGCTGTAAATTCTGACTCCACGGGCCTGGGTGGGACCCAGGAATCCCTATTTAGGAAGCTCCCCAGGTGATTCTGATGAACAGCCAGTATGAGAAAGACCCAGGTTAGCAACTACTCAGGTGTGGCCTGGGTTGGGGCAGAGGGCAACCGAATATTGGCTCAGATTTCATTTGACTCAACTGTCTGTCCTTCTGGATCCCCCACTCTGAGGAGTGTCCCACGTACAGGTTGGGATGTCGGCTCCTATCTCCCTGCCTGCCCCACATTAAGAGAAAAGGCCTTAGATGGGGTCAGGATGGGGGTGGGGGGCAGGAGGGGATGGGCAGAGCCGCTGAGGCCCCTCTGGGGGCCGGGACCCTCAGCAGGACCGGCTTCTGGAGAGGAGTGTGCAATCACACCACATGAACTCCTTCAGCAGTACTTGGAGACAGCCCTGGGGTGCAGAGGGAGGGTGGGTGGGGGCCTGTGGGAAGCGGGAGGGGGAGTGAGCAGGGCCGTGTGGGCTGGCTTGGCGCCCTGCGCACTGCTTCTCCGGCTTCTGTCTTGAGCCTCTGAGGGAGTGGCTGTCTGTCTGAGCTCCAGGCTATGGAAAAGGGGCCATTTGCCTCTTCTGTTCCCCTTTTCCTCTCCAGGACCTGACTGATGTGTGCTGGGCTGGGAGAAGGTTGGGGAGCCACTGGACACAGCTGCTCTCCTCCCCTAGGGCCTACTGACCTCTTTCCAGCCCCTTCTCCCCATCCACCACCCCCATCTGCCTGCCCCATCTCCTTCGGCACCAAAACCGTGCCTGTCAGCTCACTCACCTTCTCGATGACCCCAACCACCTTGCAGCCCCTCAGCTGCTCCAGGGCAGAGCTCAGTGTGCGGATGGGCCGGAGCCTCAGGCTGCTGAAACCCTGCAGAGGTGGGAGACAGACCCCACAGACTCAGGGCCCAGCACTCCTCAGGCACTGCATTCTCACCGGGCCCTCCCCAGCTGCCAGGACAGCAGTGGGCACTAGGGGCAGAACCGGGGTCCACGGAGCACCCACCTCACAGGGAGCAGACAAGCTGGCCCTGACTGGCAGGGCCCCACCCCGGTCCCGGGTGACCACACTGCCCTCTGCCCTCGGCGCCCCCGGCCAGCCCTCCTCCAAGGCCCAGGGGAGTCCTCAGGCTTCAGATCCCCTGTCTTGAAAGCCCCACCCATAGGAGGCAGGTGCTCCCAGGGGTGGGGAAATAACCCAGGCACATGCGGGTCTCAGGGAACATGCCTGGAAGACCCAGCATGTGGCTCAGGCACCTACTTTGGGGAAAAGCAGCCTAATAAGATGCAGAAGAGAAAAACATTTCCAACATTGTGGTGTATTTATCGAAAAACTCCGAGTATAAGTGGACCCACACGGTTCAAACCCGTTCAAGGATCAACTGTGCTCACCCAAACTTCAACCCATTCAAACTTCAACAGACGTGGGAAACTTGCAGTGTGTACACATGGAGCTTGCGCATGAGCCGTGCATGAGAGTCTGGAGGTGTGTGTGTGTTTACCCTGTGTGGGGGTGAGACTGGCCTGGAGATGATGTGCTAAGAGTTTGAAGATGAAGGAACTAGTTGGGTGTGGGAGACGGAGGGAGCCAGCAGAATGGCAGGGAGACAGCCCTGTCCCTGGCACACACACAGCCCAGGACAGGAGGTGACAGCCCTCCGGCCCGTTGGGGGGGGGGGCCTCACTCTCTCCTCCCCGCTCAGAGCCCTCAGGCCTTTGGGGAGCGGTCTCCTCACCGTGCCGGGGCTGGCCCCACCGCCCAGGGTCTTCTGCAGGTGGCAGGTGAAGATCTCCTCGGCCCGCCGCAGGTACTTGGTAATTTTCAGCTTCACAGCCTCGCATCGCTCCTTGTTGGGGTCGACTGTGGGGTGAGGGGGTCACCAGGACCTACCCTGGCCCTGCGGCGGGGCCGGGGCTCCGGCTCCCGCTGCCCACCCTCTGCCTCCACAGGAGAGTGCCTGCTTCTGAGGCTGGTCTGCAGATGGTGCCCTGCCCCCAACTGTTCCCCCCACCCCCACCCCGCACACCCAGCCTTCCTCTGGGCAGGAGACCGGCAGCACCTGCCGATGAAGGAAGATGGGGGGAGAGGCTGGGTACGGTGGTCACAGGTGGCACCCTCCCCCACCTCACTGGCTGCCATCACACCCCGGGAAGGAACAGAGGGGGATTCCGGGGTCCGTTTTCAGAGCAGGAGACAGAAGCTCCCAGAGAACAGCCCTCTGCCTTCTCTGAGGCCCAGTGTGAAAAGGCCGGAGTGGGAACCAGGATTAGAAGAGGAATGGATTCACTGGGCAGTCGGAAGCCCCGGCGTTGGGGGGGCTCTGTGGCCGGGCGGCGGGGGCAAGAGGGGAGAGAAGCGTGAAGCAGGGACTGACTCCTCCCCCCCCACCGCCCTCGGGGGTCTCCACCTGGCCTCTCCCCTGCAGGCACAATGCCCCACTTTGCCGTAAACAGGCTGCTCTCTCTCTCTCTCTCTCTCTCCAGATGGCCCTTCGTTTTGACTTCTAGAAAATACCCTAGCCTAGCCTGGCGTCCTTTCCCTCTTTTCTCCCCTCATTTCTTCCTCATTGCTCTTCCCACCTGAGAGGTAATTATCCATCATTAAACTCATCAGTCTCGCCCCTGGTGATGCAAGGCCCCAGGGCAGGAGCGCCGCTCCGCTCCAGGGACAGGCAAGTGTACGGGGTCAGCGCCCAGCCTCTGGAGCCCCAACTGTTCAAACCTCAGCTCTGCCACTGAGACCTACGGAAACTTAAGCAAGTAATTTAACTGCCTGGTGCCTCAGTTTTCGCATCTGGAAAACAGGAATAAAAATAGTTCCTATATATGACATCAAACGTATATAGTCGTTTCCATTACCGTGAGGTTCAAATGAGTTAATACAGGTAAAGCCCTTAGACCAGGGTCCAGCATACATGAACCGCTCACACAGGCCAGCTATTACTACTGCCCCTGCCACAGGGCCTGCAGCGCCAGCCTAGAGCCCTGCTCACTCAGCACAGATGGACAGAGGACCGGGGGAGCCCCAAGCCTGCCCTGCCCCGGCAGCTCCCGCCCCTGGCCGCCCGGTCCTCACCGTGCACACCCCGCAGCAGCACGTCCACGCCGTTCTGGTAGTGGTTGAAGGCTGCCTCGTAGTCCTCACTGACATCCCGCTCCAGGGCCAGCCGGATCTGCGTGGCTGCATCCACCAGGTAGTCGCGCTTGGTCACGTCAGGGGCCCCGGGAGCCACCAGGTTGCGAATCTGCTCCAGGTACACGCGGGCCTGGGACCGTGCTCGGGAGCAAGGCTCAGGCTCCAGGCCAGGGCCCGGGGGGCACTCGCAGGCCACCAGACTCATGGCTGCTTGCCCTGTGGTGGTGACCTGAAATCAACAGATGCCCTGGGGAGGCCCCGGTGGCGAACAACAGCCCGTCCGTACCCTGGCTTCCTCTGCTGAAAACTGGGAGACTAGTACCTCCAAGGGCTGGAGGGATCAGAGCTAGTGCGGGTAACATCCCTCTATGGGGCCAGACCTTTTCTAAATGGTGATAATAGAATAATAACATGCTCGGGGCTCTTCCTTTCAATTCAAATTCACATCAACAGGTATTTCTTGAGCACTGGAGAGAGCTGAGGACATCTGTGATGCAGAACTGCCTTCCTGGGGTCTCAGAGACAAACTGGTGTCTAGCACATGGTAAACATATGTTGGCCACACGTTCCTCACACTGTTCCCTCCATCCTGCCTATTCTCCTGGTCATACTCCTCCTACAGGAATCTCATTTATCCTTCAGGGTTCAGCTCAATGGCATTTCCCTGAACAAGAGAGATTGCCCCCACCTTATTTCATTTCCTTTGGTGCGGAGGTCAGCAAGTGAGGAGCCCCCACCGCCACCCCCCGAGCCTGGCAGAGAGTTAGGCACAAGGCCTGGCCTTAAACCTGTGGGCAAATGAAATGACCTAGTGACAGATTCTGGATGGAGGTAGGGGAAGGAGGGCAGAGCCGACCGGCCCCAGGGAGGCAGCGGCACTCCCCTGGCTCCGTCTGAGTAAGCCAGGGGGCAACGTGGCCTCCAAGGACCTAGCAGCAGCTGCTCCCTGAGCAGTGTGTGACAAAAGTGGTCAAGGGGATAAGAGCAGTGGCTTCAGGAAAGGAAAGGGCTCTGGAGAGGCCCGCAGAACTGCCCCTACACCTCCGCCCCCCGCCTCAGTGGCACCTGTGTTCTCGCAGGCCCCACTGAGAAGGGCAGGGCCTGAACTTCCAAGACTAGGTCACCTCTGCCTAGAGGAACAGATAGAACAGGATGGGGAGTGGGGCGGGGAGGGAAACCCACATCCCCCAGCCCAGCGGGATGCTGAACTCCGGCCAGGATGCGGCCAGCGGGTGGAGGGAAGGAGGGAGGGAAGCCGCACCCTCCTTGCTCCGCCCAGCCACCCGGGACCCGCAGCTCGGAGGCCTGTGTCGGGGCGGGCGGACGCCAAGGCCGAGGGGCTGGGCTGCTCGAGTCAGGCTCCCGGGCCACCCCGCCGGGCTGGGTCCCGCGGGGCAGGACTGCGGGGCCGCGCCTGGACCCGGGAAGCAGAACGCCCAGCCCGCGAGTCCCGGCACGCAAGGTGCGCCACCCCGCGCGTTGGGACCGAGGGAGTGGGAGGAGGGGCCGCCCTCGCCTGGAGGACCGGAGCCCAGAGGAGGAGCCGGGCAAACCCCGTACCTGCCCGAGCCAGGAGCTCGGGCCGCGCGGCCGGACCTACCCCTTCCGCCACCGCCCCTCGTGCGGGAGACCGTGCACCACTCCGCCGCCTTGCGCCCTCCAGCCAGGTGCAGGGGCCTGGCCGGGTGCAGCCTGGCCATTGGCTGCGGATGAGCTCATCCTCCAGCGTTAGAATAAACCGCCAATCAGCACCCGGCTCCGTTTCTGCCGGCTCTTAAAGCCCCAGCATCCGCAAAGCTCGACCCTGGGGGAGGGAGTGAAGGGGACGTGAAGAGGGAGGGAGGGGCGGGGGTCCATAATCACCCAGGGCTGCGGCAGAGCCTGCTTCCGCAATCTAAGCCAACTAGGGGCGCAGGCATGGCTCAGTCGGTTGAGCTGGGACTCTTGGTTTCAGCTCAGGTCATGCTCTCAGGGTCCTGATCCAGCTCTGGGAGGGCTCCACGCTCAGCGAGGAGTCTGCTTGAGATTCTCTCCCTCTCCCTCTGTGCCTCCCCCTGCTCGCACTGGGGCACTCTCTGTCTCTCTCTCTCTCTAAAAATAAATTAATTAATTAAAAAAAAAGACATCTAGGTCGACTAGAAAACATGCCTGCCACTTCTGGGACTTTTCTCATTCATTATTTCATTCGGTCGTTTGACTATTTAATACTTTTGTACTGAGACACGACTATGCAGGAGGAACGAGATGCTGAGACACAGCGCCGGAAGAGACAGCCTCTGCTCACGTCTTCAGGGGTTTACAGTCTCTGGAGGGATCTAGGGATTAAAGAACTAAAGAATATAGTTGATGGTTCATTCCAGTTGTGATCAGAGCTGCATCAGAGAAGCACCACAGGGCCTATGAGACTTACAACAAGGGGAATGACCTGGTCTGGGGGTCAGAAGGCTTTCTAGAGGAAGTGATATCTGAACTGAGCATACAGACCTCACCTTCACCGCCTCCCCCCCCCCCCCCCCCCCGCCGCGCCCCGACCCCCCGCAGTGCTGCACTCATACTCTCCTTAGTGCACTGTCTCTCCCCTAGATATCTTATCATCCAGGTCCCCTTTCCTGAACCCCAACACCTCCTCCTCTGTCCTCATTCCCAGAGACATGCTTCCTCCTTCCCTTGAAAACACGGGAGCTCTCTTCTGTTTGCTCTCTGCTCACTAGCCAGGTCTGCACCCACATACTGCCTCCCCTTCCCACAGATGACCTGTCTGTGCCCCATCAAAGGCCAGCCTTACACTTGGGATCAGCCCCATCCTATCACCTACTCAAGGAACCATTCCAGCAATTCTCCCCTCTCTGTCCTGCATCATTAATTTTTGGCTCCCACCAGATCATTCTCATCTGATACAATCATAATGCTGATTCTCCCATTTTTAAAGCAAAACAACAAAACCAAACCAAACCGCTCTTGGCCTCACTTCTCCCTCTATCTACCACCCTAGGTTTGTAGCAAGGCTCCTTGAAAGAAAGGTCTATGCTTGCCCTCTCATTTCTCTTCTCCTACTCTTTCTTGAACCTGCTCTGATGAGGCTTTCTTCTTCAACATTCCTCTGAAATTGCTCTTGGCCAGGGCACTGGAGTGGCTCAGTTGGTTAAGTGGCTGACTCTTGATTTGGGCTCAGGCCGTGATCTCAGGGTCATGAGACTGAACTCTGTGCGGGGCTCCAAGTGGGGTTCCGTGCTGGGCATGGAGTCTGCTTAAGATTCTCTTTCCCTCTGCCCCTCCTCCCACTGCTCACTCACTCTCACTCTCAAAAAAAAGGGGGGGCACCTGTGTGGCTCGTCGGTTGAGCATCAGACTCTTGGTTTCAGCTCAGGTCATGATCTCATGGGTTGTGGGATCGAGCCCCACATCAGGCTCCACACTCAGTGGGGAGTCGACTGGAGATTCTCTCCCTCTCCCTCTGCCCCTCCCCACTCTCTCTCTCAAATAAATAAAAAAGTAAAATCTTAAAAAAAAATGAAATTGCTCTTGATCAAGTTACCAGTGACCTCCTGGTTGCTAAACCCAATGATCATTGCTTGGTCTTCACTTTCCTTGACCTCTCAGAAACATCCAACCCAAGTGATCATGCCTTTCTCCCTAGGCTTCTGGAACCCACACTCTCCTGGTTGCCTCCTGTCTCACTAGCAGCCCCTTCCCAGTCTCCTTTGATGGCTCTTCTCCTCCTCTCCAGCTTCTGAATGTTACAGTGACCCAGGGTTCAGTCCTTGATGTTTTCCTTACCTCTATCCTTATTGTCTTTTTTTTTTTTTTTAAGATTTTGTTTATTTGACAGAACGAGAGAGTACGAGCAGGTAGAAGGGCAGAGGGAGTGGGAGAAGCAGGCTTCCCGCTGAGCAGGGAGCCCGACGCGGGGCTTGATTCCAGGACCCTGGGATCATGACCTGAGCCAAAGGCAGACACTTAACTGACTGAGCCACCCAGGCGCCCCCTATCCTTACTGTCTTGATGAGGATTGCACATAGTCTTATGATTTTAAACAGCATTCTTCTATATGCTGATTGTTCTGTATATCATTTATCTATTTACAGATATCTTCTTTTTTTTAAAAGATTTTATTTATTTATTTATTTGTTTGTTTGTTTGTTTGAGAGAGAGAGAGAAACAACATGAGAGGGGAGAGGGTCAGAGGGAGAAGCAGGCTCCCCACTGAGCAGGAAACCCAATGCGGGACTCGATCCCAGGACTCCGGGATCATGACCTGAGCTGAAGGCAGTTGCTTAACCAACTGAGCCACCCAGGAGCCCCTTTACAGATATCTTCTATCTTCTGTATCTATTAGCCTTCACCTCTCTACCAGACTTAAGTATTTAATAGTCTAATAAAACATCTCAAATTCAACATGTCCAGAACGAAAGTCTTAAAACACAGCCTACAGAATTGGAGAAAACATCTGTAAATCATTTATTTGATAAGGGTCTAGCATCCAAAATATAACAAGAACCCTTACTATTCAACAATAAAATGACAAACAATCCAATTTAAAAGAGGCAAAGGATTTGAGTAAACACTTCTTCAGAGAAGATATACAAATGGCCAATAAGCACTTGAGAAGATACTCAATATCATTAGTCATTGGGGGAATACAAATTAAAACCACTTCATATCCACTAGGATGGCTTTGATAAAAAAAGATAGACAAGGGGCGCCTGGGGAGCTCAGTCGTTAAGCATCTGCCTTCGGCTCAGGTCATGATCCCAGGGTCCTGGGATCGAGCCCCGCATCGGGCTCCAGTCCCGCATCGGGCTCCAGTCCCGCATCGGGCTCCAGTCCCGCATCGGGCTCCCTGCTCCTGCTCCGCGGGAAGCCTGCTTCTCCCTCTCCCACTCCCCCTGCTTGTGTTCCCTCTCTCTCTGTGTCTCTCTGTCAAATAAATAAACAAAATCTTTAAAAAAAAAAAAAGGGTAGACAATAGCAAGTATTGATCTGGGGAAGTCGGAACTATGACGCATTGCCGGTCAGAGTGTAAAATGGTGCAGCTGCTTTGGAAAGCAGTTTGAAAGTTCTTGAGAAAAGAGTTACCATATGACCGAGCAATCCACTAATGGGCTCTCCGTACTCAAGAAAACTAAACACATATGTTCACATGAAAACTTACACATGGATGTTTATAGTGGCATCATTCATAATAATCAAAAAGTGGAAAGAATCCAAACAACCATCAACTGATGAACAGATAAATAAAATATGGCATATGCATATAATGGAATATTATCCAGCCATAAAAATAATGAAGTACGGATGGGTGGGCGGACCTTGAAAACACTATGCTGAGTAAAAAAAACAGACACAAAATACCACATATTTTATGAGTTCATTTATATAAAATTTGTACAACAGGCAAGGCCATAGGGACCAAAAATAGATTTCAGGGAGAGGGGAACGGGGGAGTGGCTGAAGAATATGGATTCCTTTTCTGGGTCAACAAATGTTCTGGAATTAGTGAGATGGTTGCAACACTTGTAAATATACTAAGAACCGCCAAATTCACATGGTTTTAGAAGATTTTATTTATTTGTCAGAGAGAGAGAGAATGCGAGAGCTCAAGCAGGGGGAGCAGCAGGCAGAGGGAGAAGCAGGCTCTCCGCTGAGCAAGGAGCCTGATGTGAGGCTCGATCCCAGGACCCTGGGTTCAGGATCCGAGCTGAAGGCAGACACTTAACTGACTGAGCCACCCAGGTGCCCCACAAATTCACATTTAAAGAAGTGAATGGTATATGAATTCTATCTCAATTTAAAAATTATCATAAGGAAAAAAAAACAAACACTGAATTATTGATCCTCCCTGACCTGAAACCTCCATCTAAAGCCTCTTCTAGCTCCATCCTTCCAATTGCTCAGGCCAAAAATTTTGAAGCCATCCTGGCTTCTCCTATTTTCTCACACTCTATATCCAATCCATTAGAATGTCATACTGGTTTTTCCCACAAAATATATCCAGACTCTGAGCACTGCTCACCCCCTCCACTTCTCACCTCCACCTCCACTGGTATGACTTTGGTAGGGGCATCTTCATCACATACCTGATTTACTGTTGGAGATTCCTCCTGGCTTACTGTTTCTACCATTGCCACCCTCAAGGCAGTCCTCAACACTGGGTCAGGGGATCCTTTCAAAGCACGGGTCAGATCCTGTCCCTCTTCTGCTCCAAAGTCTACAAGGGCTCCCATCCTTCAACTGAGAAAAACTCAAAGTCTCTACTATGACCTCCAAGGCTCTCATGGTCACCCTTCCCCATTATTTCTGCAGCTTCATCTCCTTCCAACCTTACTCACTCAACACCAGCCGCTCGGGCTTCCTTGTTGCTTCTGGAACATACCTGGCAGCTCCCACCCCAGAGCCCTTGCCTGGCAGCTACCCTCTGCCTGGAACAGTCTGCCTTTGGCCCTCTGCCTGGTAAACCCTAGCCTTGCTTCAAGTCATTGCCCTGCTGTCCCTTTCTTGAGAGACCAACTCTGACTACACCCTCCCAACACCCCATCTCCCTTACCCTGTTCCGCTTCTGTCCCACTGTACTCAACCCCATTAGCATGCAATATCATTTACTTACTTATTTCTCCACCTTTATGTTCTTTCCTTGCCTCCAGGTAAGATCCACATGGGCAAGGGCCTTTATCTGCTTTGTTCACTGACTTACCCCAAGCGGCTAGAACTGCATCTGGTACCTAGTATTGCTCCATAAACATTTGCTGAATGAATAAATGAGCTCCGAAGGATGAGAAAGAATTAACGAGGAAAAGTGTTGGGAGAGGACAGTGCAGGAGAATGTTCTGGGCAGAGAAACGGTGTGCATAAATGCCTCAACAAATTCAGGGAGAAAAAGAACATTTGCACATTAAACAAATGGCATGGCATAAAACCGTTTGATTAAATTTAGTTCTCATTCATGATAAGAACAAACTCTTTACGTAACAACTCTAAACAAACTTGCAAACTGACTTCTTAACTTGATAAAGGGTTATCTGCCAGAAACTTAGGGCAAACAGCCTATGTTATGGTGGCGCATTAGAAGGTTTCCCAGTCCACATGTCCTTCTGGCATACAGTAGGATCACACTTCTCTGCCCCTTTGGAAGGGGCCTGGCCATGGGACTGGCTTTGAAATGCTAATGGACAGAACTGGAGCGACTTGCGCTTAACTCACCCAGGCCCTTCCCTCCTACTACCACGATGATCCCTAAGGCACAGGTCCCTGGAGGCACAAGGCCTCCATCAGCCTGAGTCTCAGAAACAAGGAACGCCTCCCTGCCCCATGACTTGTGCTGGACGAGAGGTAAGTGAGAAGTGAATCTGAACGAGAAACAAAATTATTGCATAAAGCACAAGATTTGGGATTGTCTGTCATTGCAGCCTACCCTGACCTATCTGGACTGTTACGCCCAGTGCAGTCAGAAGTGAACCAATGCCTCTGCTCTTCAAATATATACTGGACGTTACCACTCATGTGGTAAGAAACCAAAAACAAACCAGAGGTTTAAAGATTGGGAAGGAAGAGGCCAAATTGCCATTATTTGTGGTGATGTGATTATCGACCTGGAAAACCCAGAGCACAAATTGATGAGTTCAGCAGAGTGGCTGGACGCCGGATCAATATTTACAAATCAAGAGCTTTCCCCTATATCAGCAATAACAATTTGAAAATGTAATAATAATTTTCAAATCCCATTCACCATAGTAATAAAAACTATGAAATACTTACAAATAAACTAATTAGAAATATGTAAGACCCTCATGGAGAAAACAATAAAATTGTATTGAAAGATACAAAAAAGACCCAAGTAAATGGAGAGATGTGTTGTGTTTTGTAATAGGATGACTACCATGGTAAAGATGTCGATTCTCCCTCTCCCCCAATTAATTTAAAACTCCAGTGCAATTCCAGTCAAACTCCCAAAAGGACTCTTCATAGAACTTGAGAGGATGCTTCTAAAATTCCTATGTTTATTCATTCACTTCACGGAAACTTATGGAGGGCTTACTATGGGTCTGACTCTGTTCTAGGTACTGAGGATACAGTGGTGAATGAAACAAACAAACAAAAAAACCCTTCTTGGAGCTCTCATTCCTAAGGGAGAAAACCAATGATAAAACATAGATGTATAGATACATAGTATCTCATGGTGATTATACACGGTATTTATAAATGTGCAACAACAGCCCCTTGAAAAAGAACAAATGGTGAGGGTTAGGAGGTCGCCTTACCAGATCAAAAGATATATCATAAAGCTGCAATTTTAAAAACAGGTGATGGGTACACATCAATAGATGATAAGAATAGAATAGAGCCCAAAACCAAGCTCATGCATCTAGAGGGATTTGACTTAGGATAAAGAAGCCATTTCAAACCAGTGGGACGGGATGAATTCTTCATGAGAGGTATTGGCATAATTAAATTAGCTTGTGGAAAAAAATTAATTCCTACTCATAAATAAAAAATAAATCCAAGTTTAAAATTCTAGATGAAAAAGAACCAGAACAACCTCAAATTTTTAGAAGAAAGTGTCGAAGAATGTCAGCATGATCTTTGGGTAGAAAGTGCCTTTTAAATATTCCTGGTGGAGAGGGATATGTAATTATACATTTTTTTGAAGATTTTATTTATTTAGTTGACAGCGAGAGAGGGAACACAAGCGGGGGGAGTGGGAGAGGGAGAAGCAGGCTTCCCGCTGAGCAAGGAGCCCGATGCGGGGCTCGATCCCAGGACCCTGGGATCATGACCTGAGCCAAAGGCAGGAGCTTAACGACTGAGCCACCCAAGTGCCCCTGTAATTATACATTTTGGAGGTTGGTTTTGACCATTTGAAGTACAAATACACATAATCTATGACCTATAAGTTCTACTTCTAGATATTTAATCCCGGAAAATATGTGTCCACATATATAAAGATGTATATGGATATTCATGGTAGCATTGCCTGCCATATCAAAAAATTGGGAAAAATTTTCAAATTTAATATATTATGGACTATCAATATAGAAATGAATTAATGAAATGTGGCATTTCATATATTGAATTATTATTCAGCATTTTTAAAAAGATTTATTTATGCATTCTAGAGATAGAGAGAACATGCTTTTTTTTTTTTCTGAATGTTGCCATTTAATCCAGAAATGAGAGCAAGACAGCAGCGCCAGGGAAGCGCTCCTCCGTAGAGTCACCCTGGAATGGAGCCCTGTGTGTGCCACGCTGCTCCGTCAGCACCTGACCGGCCTGGCCTGGAGCCGGCCTCCTGGGAGCCGGGTCAGGGCTGGCCACACACCCAAACTCTGTGGGTCCCAGTCTCTGGGGAGTCCCCGCCAGTCCCAGAAGAGGAGGCCAAGTTACGAGGCTGCCACCAGTTCCACCGGCTTGGGCCTGGCCTCCCGGGGGACTTGCTCTGGGAGCAGAGGGAGAGGAAGAGAATCTCAAACAGACACCCTGCTGAGCATGGAGCCCGATGCAGGGCTCGATCTCACAACCCTGAGACCATGACCTGAGCCGAAATCAAGAGCTGGACGCTTAACCGACTGAGCCACCCAGGCGCCCCTATTATTCAGCATTTTAGAAGAATGAACCAGAACTAAATCTGTGTGTGTAAACGTGCGAGATCTCAAAACATATTGTTGAGTAAAAACAGTTCCTAAATGCTACTTACAATGTGATATCTTTTATATTTATATTTGTTAAACACACACACAAAACAATACCATATATTATCGCTATATTATAGTGTATTAGGATTCTCCAGAGAAACAGAACCAGTAGGATAGATAGATAGGTAGATTTCTTATTATAAGAAATTGATTCATGCAATTATGGAGGCTGAGAAGCCAACGATCTGCCATCTGCAAGCTAGAGACCTAGAAAAGTCTGGGGCATAGTTCCAGTATAAACCTAAAGGCCTGAAAACCAGGAGATCTGATATTACAAGTTCCAGTCCAAGTCCAAAGCTTGAGAACCAGGAGCACCAACAGTGTAAGTCCCAGGCCAAAAGCAGAAGATAAATGTCCCAGCTCAGTCAGGCAGAGAGTGAATTCTCCTTTCCTCCACTCCTTTGTTCTATTCAGGCCTTTGGTGGATTGGATGATGCCCACCCACACTGGGGAAGGTCATCTGCTTTACTCAGTCCACCAATTCAAATGCTAATCTCATCTGGAAAAACTCTCACTGGCATTCATTCTCTTTCTTTTCTTTCTTCTTTCTTTCTTTCTTTCTTTCTTTCTTTCTTTCTTTCTTTCTTTCTTTCTTTCTTTCTTTCAAGATTTATCTATTTATTTATTTCAGAGAGAGAGAGAACACGGAGGGGAGGGGCAGAGGGAGAGAGAGTCTCAAGCCGACTCTGTGCTGAGTGCAGAGCCTGATGTGGGGCTCGATTCCATTACCCTGAGACCATGACCTGAGCTGAAACCAAGAGTTGGATGCCCAACCAACTGCACCACCCAGGTGTCCCGACATTATTTCTCCAGAAATAATGTTTAACCAAGTATCTGGGCACCCCATGACCCAGCGAAGCTGACACGTAAAATTAACGATTACAAATCGTAATAGCTAATATCTATTTGGCACTTACTGTGAGCCTGGCACTCATCCTAATGACCTAACATAGAGCATCTTACATGAATCCTGAAACAACACTACGAAAAACACAAAACAAAATACTGTTAGTTACTGTTATTAGTCTTTATTTTACAGATGATAAAACTGAGGCAGTTTTAGTTAAGCAATTCAATAATTCAATAAGCGGTTAAGTAATTTGCTTAAGCTTACACAGGTAGGAAGCTGGAGCACTGGGAAGCAAACCTTGGCCGTTTGGCTCCAGAGCCTGAGCCCTGGCCCCTGTGCTGAGCATGCTGAGCTCTCCTCAGTGCTGTTATCCAGCGAGTGGAGGTAAGGGACTGATTGGGGAGGGAGTAGGCGGGCGTTACCATACCTTTAATGTTCCGTTTCTAAGGGACAAAGGTAAATGGTATATTATTTGTGATGTTAAGATTAATATTTAAAAATATATATATTAAATATATACCATGAAATTACAGAATTATTTTTCAGAATATAGTGATCAGTGCTACAAGGAAGTAGGCCGTGCTCCATAAGCCTCTAATGGTGGAGTGGGACCCAGTTCGATGGGCAGGCATGTTTGGGAGACTTTCCTGAGGAAGCGCCTTTGAGCTGAGTTATGGCTGATGCATGTTTATTAGTCAGCAACCTTGGGTGTGGGAGGGGGGAAGGGATTTCCTGGCAGAGGAAACAGCATGAGCAAAGGCCCTGAGGGGGCACCACAAATTCCAGGAACTAGAAAAAGACAAGTGTGTTGGACCTTAGAGACAGGTCTAACATGGGATGAAGCTAGAGGTGGGCAGAGCTTAGATCTCATGGAGGCTTCCAGGCTGAGGGAAAGGACTGGGAGTTTAATTCTAAGAACAACATGTGATGTTGAGTAAGCTACAAACCGGAAACGCTGACTGACACCCTGGAAATCCATGGAGTCACTTTCTCAGGGCTGAGCTATGGAGGTGAGTGGAAATGCCGAGATGGAGCCCAAAAGTGTAGATCACTATCAAAGCACATGGCTCTGAAGCACGAGACGGGCATAGGGAGGCACCTGCTAGGAGAATGTGCAGTTGAAGGATGGGTTTGATTTTTGCCGCTGTTTTTATTTTTATGGTAACGACTTCTACACACAAAGACAAACCCACAAGGATGTTCACCGTAGCACTGTTTGTTATGACAACAAGAAGAAAGAGAACGCAGATATCCAGTAATAGATCAGTTAATCAAATTATGGGATAACCAAATGATGCAGTAAAATTCAGCCCTTGAAAAATCATATTGTTGAAGAATATCTAATGTCATGGGGAAATGTCTGTGATATAATAAGTTTAAAAAAGCAAGTTATAAAATAATGAGTATATTACGATCTCATTTATTTATTTATTTGAAAGAGAGAGAGAGAGCGCGAGTGGAGAGAGGGGCAAAGGGAGAGGGAGAAGCAGGCTCCCTGCTGAGCAGGGAGCCTGACTTGGGGTTGGATCCTGGGACCCTGGGATCATGACCTGAGCTAAAGGCAGACGCTTAACTGACTAAGTCACCCAGGTGGCCCACAATCTCATTCTGATATCAAAAATTAAGTATATGCTGGGGCGCCTGGGTGGCTCAGATGGTTAAGCGTCTGCCTTCGGCTCAGGTCATGATTCCAGGGTCCTGGGATCGAGTCCTGTATCCGGCTCCCCGCTGAGCAGGGAGCTGGATACAGGACCCCCCTCTGCCCGCCGCCCCCCCCCCCCCCCGGCTCGTGCTCTCTCTCTGTGTCAAATAAATAATAAAATCTTAAAAAAAAGAAAAAGGGGTCTTTTGGCCTCATGCAACGCAATACAAATTATGCCAAAGGAAGTGATCCCCTTTATCAAAAGAGAGGTTGATTTGTCTCGTGGACGCTCCACGTGAGCCCAGGACGGAGCTGGGATGTTGGAGGAGGGCAGTGGGATAAGAAAGAAGGGGCTCTGGCCCCGGCTTAGACCAACTTTATACCAAAGCTGAAAAAAAATGTATTGCTCATTCTCTGGATTTTGGAAGAATTTGATTTCATTGAAATTCTTCATTTCAACCTGTGCTGGATCACAAAAAAGACTTTGGTGGGGTAAGTGTGGAAGGAAGATGTAACCACTCAGTATCTGAAACGAGAGACTGAGTTTACTGCTTGCTGAAGCAAGGGAGAGCTGTTACTTGCAAGGCACAGTGTCTGGGCAAGGCAGAGCGTTAACCGCAGATAGGCTTCGGGAAGCAGGGAGTTCAGGGGCGGGTCAACTTTCAGAGCGCACAGGAGTTGGTTGACCTTTGGCCCCGGAAGCATGGTCCAGGGAGTGAGGCTGTAGCTTACTGGTTATTTTCACGGTGTGCTATTACTGGTTAAGCACACGGGTTTAGGAACATGGTTACTGGAACGAGTGGTCGAACAAGCCGGGTTTATAACTGGTTCTAAGAGTTGCTTGTTACAGCCACAGAACAATTAGTCTTTTCCCAAGAGGATGGGAACATTTTATTCTCAGGGGAAATGGACAGGGGGCGGGGGATGGCAGGGAAGTCTACACGTACACAAAGATGAAGGGTCTCCGTGAGACAGCCCATGTGGAGCCTTTGTTGCTGGAGCTAATCTTGATTGGCTAGGACTGGTTTCTAATGGATCCCAAAGGCCCCCGGAGTCTCCTGGATTTGGACTTGGAACTTGGCTCTGAGAGAAGAGTCCCCCCTCCCCCAGCCCCACAGCCTCCCCACAGCTGGTGAGCAGTTGTATTTCCAGTCGAGCTGGGGACAGCTCCTGGATGCACCCCCAGCTTCTGACTGGGCCCTCCCTCTGGGTGATGGCTTCCATGACCCCACACGGCTGGCCCTGGGTCCACACCCTGGGTCCACAAGTGAATCAGAGCCGCAAGGCCTCAGCTTCTGCCTTTCCTGCCGGGCGGTGAGGCAGCCATGGCCCGCTGTCAGCTCCCCGGAGCCTCCCGAGCGGCCGGGGCTCAAGTTCTCTGGGCACATTTCTCACCCTCTCAGTACTTCCTTCCAGCCTGTCCGGCAAGGGAGAAGACTTCACAGGCTTCAGATAGAGGACTGTGGCGGGGACTGCTTTGGAAGGGATAAAGAGCTCCAGGAGGGGAGGATATCACCACTACAGTCTAAGCCTCAGGCCCCGGCTGGGCGGCGGGCGGCCCCATGTCTGTGAACAAGCAGCACTGTGCGAGCACAGAGGCTCCCGGTACCGCGTGGCCCACATGGGCGGCCTGGCTGATGGCAGGCGGCCGCAGAGGAGACAGGAGAGGGGGAAGACTTGCAGCATGGGGGTCGGGGAGTCCCATCGAGACCAGGCCCGACTCTCCAGAGGGCCTCCATGAGAGGTCAGTGGGGTGGCAGGCCCTGTCCCCCCCCCCACCCAGGTAACACCCTCTCAGTGGGAGGAACAGGGAGAAACAGGGAACACCCCCCAACTCTGTGAGGAAGCTCTCAACCTCCTCCCTGCCCAACCTTCCTGCCTGGTGGTCTCCGTGGTAACGAAGTTACCTCAGGGACTAGAAACACACCCTCTTTTTGCCCTGGAGCCCCATGGCCTCGGAGGTGGGGCCCACAGACGGCTAGCGGGGGCCGGGCCCTCATCTGCCTCAGTGGCAGCCAATGTCAGGGGGAGGGGGAGCGCTCCAGGCTTCCCTCAGGAAAGGGAAGGGTCAGCCTTCTCTGGGAAAACAGCTGCTGGGCTCTGGTGCTGACAGACAGGCGTCTTTCCCCACCAAGGCTCTGTCCTGTCACTGCCCCGTCTGGAGCCTTGATTTCCCACCAGAGTTTGCGGAGGGGCCTATTCCGTTGACCCACCCGACCCACCTCGCAGATGTCTGGCCTGCTCCTCAGGCTTGGAGCAGACACAGTTCTCCTCCCCTTTTCCTCTCCTTCATCTCACTCACTGATAAATTTTTAAATTCTGGCTCACTTAACTTTCAGGGCTTTGGACAAGCCTGGGCCTCAGGTTCTTCATTTGTAAAAAAAAAAAAAAAGAAAGAAAGAAAAAGAAAAGGAGGTGGAAATAGATAATTTGCAAATTTTCTTTCAGCCTTGAAATGCAAAATTGTGTCACTCTCCTGCTTAAAAAATCTCAGTGCTTCCCACTGCCTAGCAAAGCCCTAATTCCCTAGGATAGCATCCAGGGCCTGGGCTACCTTCTGGCCTCATCCATCACTCTTCGGTTTCACGTACCTTAAGCGTCAGCCAAACCGCACCACTCGAAAATCCCAAAGCACGATGGGTTCTCCACCTCTGGGTTCTTTGTTAATGGGTTGCCTCCCAGTAGACGCCTTCCCCGGTCATCTCCCCACACTCAGTCTTGCCTTTCATCAAGTCATAGCTCAAGTGCCACGGGCTTTCCAAAGCTGGCCCTGGCTTTTCCCGTGGGCCAATCATCCCTGCTCTCTTGATTTCTTTAGTAGCACTTCATCTGCATTTGCTTAAGCTACGTGGCCTTCTTTCCTTCTATTATAATCACCTGCACATATCTGATTCCTTTGACCAACGGCTTTTAAGGTCAGAAACAATGTCTTACCTCTCTCTCTGTAACCCTAGCGAATCCAGTATTCCACTGGGCTCGGTCTCCGCCTGGTGTCTCTCCGAGTGAGCATCTCTCAAAGAACATTAGGGCCTTCAACATGAGGAACACGCCCCCAAACCCTTCCTTCACTTCCCAAATGACCTGAAGCCATCAAGAGCTCTACAACAAAACCCTACGCTCTTTCTCTAGATCTAGTCCCCAGGCCTTTTATTTCCCTTCCCCAGCTTCCCTTAGTTCTCTCTCTTAGTTCTTAGGTAGATCAACGTAGTTTCTCCAGCTAAGACCTCTCTCCTTATCCTCCTTCTGTCTTGCAGAGTGGGATTTTCTTTATTTTATTATTTTTTTTAAAGATTTTTTATTTGACAGAGAGACAGCGAGAGAGGGACCACAAGCAGGGGGAGTGGGGGAGGAAGAAGCAGGCTTCCCGCGGAGCAGGAGCAGGGAGCCCGATGCGGGGCTCGATCCCAGGACCCTGGGATCATGACCTGAGCCGAAGGCAGATGCTTAACGACTGAGCCACCCAGGCGCCCCTGGTGCCTGGAAACTGGGAAGGAAACCGGGAAGACTTTGATGTGGTAGTAGTTTACCCCTCACACACGTATCTACTACAAAATGCCTGCTCCTAGGAGCCCCAAAGAATGCTCATGAGTGAATGAATGATCAGGATAATCAGCTCACATTCATGATGAAGACCATACTCTACTTCTCTGCTTCCCAGTATTTCGTAGACCGAGCCACTGTAATGGGTTGCCTGGATTTGCTACAGCCTTCGGAGTCTCGTGTCCCGAGAGTCCCTAGATCTTTAAAAAACGTACCTAATATCACTTCACTCCCCTGCTTGCAACCCTCCAATGGTTTCCCGCCACATTATAACTGAATTCCAGCTCCTCACCCTGTCTTGTAAAGCCCGTCATGACCCTATGACCCAACCCCCGCCTACCCCAGACATCCCCTCGCGTGCCCTTCCCCCCTTGCTCGTCAGGTTCCCGCTGCCTGGAACTCTTTCCGTGCCTTTGCACCACTGTGTCCTCTGGCTGAGTGCTCTTACTCATGATCTTCACAGGACCAACTCCTTCCTGTCCTTCAAACTTCACCATGTGTGTCACCTCCACCGAGGCCCTCCATGGCCTCCTGGTCTAGAGCACCTTCCCCCAAACACAATCTCATCCCCTTTCCTTGTTTTCCTTATGTTCTATTCAGCCCCTATTGCTGCATGACACACTGGCCTGAAACTATTTATTATTAATGTATCTCATAATTCTGTGGGCCAGGAAATCAAACAGGGCACGGTGGGTATGGCTCTTCTCTGCTCCATGGGGTCTGGAGCCTCAGCTGTGGGGACTATGATGGCTGGAGCTAGAAGAGCTGTGGGCCAGCTGAGCTCACTCACTCTTGCTCGCACAGGCTCTCTCCACCTTTATATGGCAGCTTGGGCTTCCTTCCAGCATGGTGGCCTTGCATAACTGGACTTCTTATGTGGCAGCTCAGTCTCCCAAGAGACCGAGGCAGAAGCTGCCAGTCTGCTCAGAAGGAACCATTTTGGGTCTTTTCCACCTTAGGGAGAAGACCCAGGTCAACTCAGATTCAGAGGGAGGGAACAGAGACCTTACCCCTCGAGGAATGTAATGTCAAAGAATTCAAGGCCATCTCTAATATGCCAGAGCCACATTTTGGCAAGAAGACCTTTTCTTATTAATTTCTTTGTTTACACGTGTAACTTGCTCATTGAGCAAATGGTGGGTATAAAACAAACTAGTTTTTTTCTCTCATCATGGTTTCTAGATGAACTATGTTGATTGTCCTTTTCCTGTCTCCTAATAGCATTTTGGGGAGACTTTCTAATTTTCCTGTCACTTTAATTTAGGAAAGGTCCAGCCCCATCTAGGCTGCTCTGCCCAATTGAAGACTGATCCCCTTTGCTCCCCCAGGCAGGGCCTGGATTGGGCCCAAGGGAGTGGGGAGGGCGCGGCCGGCTCTTGTACCCACCTTGCCCTCCCTGCGGCTCCCTTCTGTTCTTTCGCATGGGGTCAGGAAGGAGTGACTTGGGGAAAGGACTACTCAGCTGTGGCCATGTCTTCTCCGGCTGTGAATGCAGCTACTATGATGGGCATCTGGAGGCCAACTCTGTTGTGGGGCACAACGCTGGGCACCCCACAGCACTGCTCCCTGATGTGCTCGCCTTCCAGCTCTATATTGACAGCCCCCACTCAGTGATTGCCCTAACCCTCCACCCACAGCCCACAGCCTCCTCACCAGTGGGTTTTCCTCTCAGAAAAACGGGAGGGCAGCCTAGGGCCATTCACCTTCCACCCTGTCCCGCTGACCCATGGGAAACTCCTGCTGGCTGCCCCTCTCTGTCCTGTCATGCTTCCGTTCTCCACTCCCCCCAGCCACCATCCAGCTAGCACATGGGCTCATCTGTGCGGCAAATCCAGCCCCAGGGAGAGGAGGGGAAGGGGCCCGCAACCCAGATCTCCACTAACCTCCCTCCCCCCCCTCCCCCTCCCTGGTCTCTGCCTATGAAGACTGAGGAAAGGGGTGCTGGGTGGTGTCTGATGCTCACAAATACCAGCCATCTCATGATAAATCCTGTAGGCAGAGGTGTCCCACCCCAAACTGTTTCCCTCTGTTTTAGAGTGTGAGATACTCAAGACCCTTTTCCTTGGCCCTGAGTCCCGTCATTAATCTGAGCAATGGAAAAGTCCACCCAATATCTGGCAACATATGGTCATAGTCTTTCTCTCCACTCAAATCTAAGATCCGTGAGAGTGGGGCTTTGCGTGCTTTATTCCCCACTGAATCCTTGGTGCCGGAGACAGTGTCAGGCACACAGGTGGTGCTCCACAAACATATAATGAGAAAATGAAGAGGGCTGTCTGAGACCTAAAGGGCACCCAATATGGGCACCCATTTGACAATGGACCAGTCAGTTCCCTTCTTGCTCCTTCCTGCTGTGAGCCTCACAGCCACCGATGCTGATTTTCACTTCCAGCCTCCAGGAGCTTCTCTGGTCTTTGTTTAGCTCTCTACAGGGATTGCTGGCCTGGGAGGGGAGGCTGATGTCCAGGTGAGCGGCCCTGTGAGGCTGAGGGCCTTGGACATGCTACAGGGGCTGGGCTGGGGTCCCCGGAGCTGAGCCAGAGGCCTGACCAAGGGGAAGTGGTGCTCTTCCCAGCTTTCAGTCTTTCAAAGGCAGTAGCTCAGGATGGCTACAGCCCTAACGTGGAGACGTAGGAGAGAAGTGCATTTCTCCTGCAAAGCATGTCCCCTGAGGCTGGCCCACACCTCCTCCGTGACCAGGCCAGAAGCACAGTCTGACCAGAGCATCCTCCAGGGGGGCCCAGGCCTCTGTGAACAAGCTGCCAAGGGCAGCTGCCTCAGCAGGGCTGCTCCACCCCACCCTACCCCACCCCACCGCGCCCGACCCTCTCTGGCTTCCCTCCAGAGCCGGAGGCCAGCCCCTGCCCCCTGGGTCCCTGTGGGTTTGTCCTGAGCAGCCTCAGATGACAGAAAGGGGGAAGTCCCCCGCCCGCAGCACACACGACATAAACACACACGCGCGCCTTGCAGGTCACATGCAGGTGGAAATCTGACAGTACGCGGTTTGGACTGAAAAAAGAAAAAAAAGGGAACTTTTTCTCATTTCATGCCAAGGTGTCCAGGAGGAAGGCAGAGGAAGATGGGAGGTAAAAAGAAGAAATCGGGCATCTGCAGATCCCCGCCCTCAGCCGCGCAAGCAGGCTGGGGGTGTTGCAGCTGGGACATCTCCTCCAAGGGCTGGGAGAAGCCCGGGAGCCCCCCTTCACTCAGGGTCCGGGGTGGGGGGGGCAGGCATTGGAGTTGCGTGGGGGGCGGGGCTTGGGGGCAGGGGAAGAGGAGTGTGCTCTTGAATTTGAGGCTGTTCCGGGTGGCTGGGGCCAGGGGCCCTCACTTTGAGACCAAGGTTACGTCTTGGGAACCCCTCAGCGCGGCAGGAGTGGAGCCCCGGCTTTTGCCCGAAGCAGCTGGGAAGGGACCACCGCAGGGCGCTGCGGGACCGGCCCTGAGCGCGCCGCCCCTTTTCCCCTCCCCGCCCCGCTCCCGCGATCTGCTGTGCTCCGCAGATGCGCCGCCCCGCAAAGCCGTCTCCGGACTAGAATACTTTATTCAAGAGAATCTGGCTTGGCGGTCAGACGCAGTCAGGGGCAGCTGGCTCCACGTCCAGCCTCAATGGACAGGCCCCCTCTTTGCCTGTGTCCCTGAGAGGGGCAGGCGGTGATGCCTTGACCGTAAAGAACAATGTCCCAGCGCGAGCAGTGATTAAGACGTGGAGAGAGACCTAGGGGACAAGCAGGGGCAGAGGCCCCCAGGCAACCGCCGGTCCCCAGAGCGGAGCTTTTGGCCCTGCAGGGAGTCCAGCTGCTGCCAGGCGAGGAAGACACCCCAGGGCTCCTCCACCTGCGGCCTGCCTCCCACCCCCCGCCCCCCAGCCTGGGCCAGGGCTCCAGAGCAGGCCCGTCCACCCCTACGTCGGTCGGCCAGGAGCTCCCGAAGCCAGGGCTGCCTGTGCACGCGGAGCCCCAGGCCCGGGACCCGGCGGCCGTTCCCGCTCCCTTTCCCAGGGCAGGGAAACCCGCTGGGGCCCCGCTGGGCCCTCACGAAGCCGTAGGTCTTGCTCCTTCTCCAGCTGCAGCGCACGTGGGTCTGGGGCTGCCTTCTTTCTCTCACGTTCTGTTTAAGGCACTGAATTCCTGAGGCTCCTGTCCCTCCATGCCCCTCATTGTGGAGGGGGCGAGTCATTCAGCAGGGGTACAGCTGGCTAATAAATAGAGGGCAGGTGTCAGCAGGGAGGTAACTGAGTGTGGCCGTAATAAATACAGGAGCCGGGGGTGAGACGTCTCTCCTCTGAGGGGCAGGTTACCTCCGGGGAACAGTATGGCCGCACCTGCCAGAGACCAAACACAGAGAGGGGGGTATCAGCACCCTGTGAGGGTGAGGGTCCCTCCTATGGGAGGGGGGGGCCAACCTGGAGGGAAAGCTTGGACAGGGAACACAGGGAGACTGCAGCATTCCTGGGTCTCCGCTTGCACCGCAGCCAAGAAGCTAGAAGTCACTCTTCACCAAGCACTTACCCCGGTGCCCAGCCCCGTGCCAAGCACTTTTTCCATTGCCCTTTAACAACTTCCTATGAGGAAGACCCTATTGTCACTTCCCTTCCAAAGACAAAAACAAAAACACCCCAAAACCAACTTAAGGCTCAGAGAGGTTAAGACACTTGCCCAAGGTCACACAGCTAGTCAGTCACAGAGCCAGTCTGGGCTCCACGCAAGAATGCCTCTGGTTACTCTAGAACAGCAGTCCCCTAACGGGGGGGGGGGGGTCTAGGCAACCCTAGATGTGCATGGAGATGGTCCGAGGGGCGTGTGAGTACTGATGGTGCTCAGAGAATGGGTTTGCAGCCTGCACATATCCTCTGCCTGAAGACCATCTGCGTGAGAAAGTGCCTGAGGTCTGCTTTCCCACCGCCTCGCCCACAACTGCCCTGCTCCCTCTGGAAAGGAGAGGAGCATCTTGCCCCTTCCTAAACTGGGTCAGTACTTTGCCCCAGGGTTGAAAGTACTCGGGTGCGGACAGTAAATGAAAAGACAACTTGAGATATTGAGGTAAGTGTTAGGAAAGGAGATAGGGCCCATGACTGGGCCACCAAGGCTTTTACAAGTCAAGTGGTTTCCAAGTCTTCTGCTTTCAACAAAATTGAAGAACAATTTAACGGAATTGTCAGCTACTATGTCAAGAGGAGTGATTTTTTGTTAGCAGATCACCTTGAGGCTTTTGGCAAATAACTTGGAAGGAGTTCAAATGACTGTGTGACATCTAGTCCCATTTATTTATTAATGTGAGCATGGTTCCTCAACCTTTCTAGCTATTAAAAAAATGAGAATGGAATTAATGCTGAATCCTGTCTCAGTCTGGCAAGAGGTAACATTCATTAATGGATTCAAACTAATTAAAAAGAGGTAGCCACCTCCATCTCATTGAGATGCACTCCTGGTAAGATTGATTATACTTTTGTGTTTCGCATTTATTAAAATATGATGTATTTGTGCTGTTTTGATCAATTGGTACTACTAGTAATTATTGTGACGATTTATTCCGGGGGAGAACTTAAGAGTTTTCTGTTCACAGGAAAATGAAAAATCATTCAAATTTATATACGATTGTCATGGCAGATAAATACAATAAGGTGATAGATCAGGGACTTTTGAACATTAAAATGTACTAAGTTAGGCCACTCTGTGCGGGGAATGGAAGGGAAATACAAGGTCAAGGGAAAAAGAAGCAATGTAAACACGCAACCATTAAAGCAGAGTGTTCACATTTCTTTTTTAAAGTGAATGATGAGGGGGCGCCTGGGTGGCTCAGTCGGTTAAGCGTCTGCCTTCAGCTCAGGTCAGGTCCCAGGTTCCTGGGATCCAGTCCTGCATCGGGCTCCCTGCTCGGCAGGGAGTCTGCTTCTCCCTCTGCCTGCCGTTCCCCCTGCTTGTGCTCTCTGTCAAATAAATAAAATCTTTTTGTAAAAAAGAGTGAATGATGGTGAGTATTAGGATAGCTTATCCTGTGGGGTAACGTGGAGGGCATATAATGACTTTACTAAAATATTAACATTTATAACATACCAGAAACGATACCCTTTGCAACTGTTTATAATTTTGATGAAAAAGTTCAGTATCAACTTAAAAATAAGCAAGGGAGCACATGAGTTTTTAAAATTCGTTCAGGAGATTCCCAAATGAGATGTTTGAGCACCACTGTCCCGGCAAATGGAGCAACGTGGCACTTTCGGTCTGGGGCTGCCTGGCAGGGGCTGGGGGAGCCCCACGTTGACTACACCGCTGGCTTCTCCTTCCAGTCTGTGCCTGGGCCCAAGGGAGAAATGAGGGCCACACACTTTCAGGGGACCAACATCCCCAGAATCCTTGTCTTCATGGAATGGGGTTGAAGTCTCCATTCACGGAGGAGACGGCTCATGGGGCAGGACTTGGGTCAGCTCCAGTCCCATGGTATGAAATGATTTCCTGGAGTCTAGCATGGGGAAGAGGCAGGCTCTAAAGGAGAACCACCCTGTGGCTGAATTTCTGTGCCTGTGAAATATTTTTACTATTTACTCTCACAGATTTGGGCTTTCCTGCTCTAATCCTCCCCCAGACACACGCAGGCCTGGGCTCCAGTCTGGGCCTCCAGGTGTGAAGCCAAGATGAGCAGGCAACATTGAGAGGGAAAGAGGAAGCTAGTGGACCCCCAAGGTCCCCTGCATGGGTGGGGAGCAGAGGGGTGGCAAAAATACAGGCCCGGGAGCCGGTTGCGGGGGGTGGGGGGTGGGTTGCACCTCCCTGGGGCCACTAGGAAGTAGGCCTGGGTACGTCTGCAGCTGTCGGACTTTTCACCACTAGTATGAGCAAGTGTGGTGTGGGCCTGTTCACTGAGGTGCCTGGCACACAGTAAGTGCTTCGTAGATGTCTGCAGAATGACTGAGGGCTCCCCTCCTTCTACACATAGAGAGAAATGAGGCCCAGAGAGGTGACATGACTTGCTCGGGGCCATGAAGAGACTCGGGGCTAAACCTGATCACGAACCAAGGTCCCCTGATGCTTCCCGGGCCCTAGATTCTGGAGGAGATGCTGCCTCCCTGTTCTGCCCCCAGGCTGTCCTGGGTCTTGCTTTTCCCTTCCCGACCTGATCCCTGCCGGCAGGGCTGGGGCTCCCCTCTGGCCGGCCTCCTTTTGCCATCCCTGGCCCCCCCCTCCGCACACTCACAGGTGGCAGTCTGTGGGTCTCTGCTTCTCTCTCTTCCTCTTCCCCCTGCCCTTGGGTCTCCTCCTGCAATAAGCCAAAAGCGTCAAGACAAAGTGGCTGGGGGGCCCCCATGCTAGGACAGGGGCCGGCAGGGCCGAAAATAGCCCGGAGCCCCAGCCAGGCCACTTACCTTTCTGGCTTCATCTTCTCCCACAGAGGCCTGGGAAAACAGACAGAGAGACCAGGGGAGAGTCAGGAAACCAGTAAGTGGGGCTCCCGGCCACCCCCACATCTCTCAGACCTCCAGATTCGGGGTCCTGCAGTTAGCGCTGACACCACTAGGGGGCAGGATGAAGCCGGTGAGGGAGGGAAGGCCAGAGGCCTCTGGGCTTCAGCTTCCACGCTAGGCTCTTGTGATCCCACCAAGAGAGAGAGGACTCTCCTCTTGGGGCCCCTTTCCACACCCTTCTGCACTCCTCAGCCTCTTCGCATTAGGTGTGTGGACTTGTGAGTTTGTTCTCTGCGACTTTCTCTGTTCACTTCCTTCCCTTGTACCTGCCTTTCCTCCCAGAGTGCATTGTGGGAGTTTCTGCAAGGACAGGGAGTGAGGGGCAAGGCCCTGGGCTGGAGGATGGCTGCCACCAGCTGAGGCTCTGCCTGGCAGGGCACAACCGCCACCCCCACCCTGGGGATGTATGTCGCTGCAGGCAACAGCAGGGGGAGTGCGTGAGGGGGTGGAATGAAGGGAGGTGAGCGCGAGCCCCACAGTCACCAGGCATGCCCTGGCTCAGCCTGCGGGGCTGTGGCTGGTGGCCCAGAAGTGAGAAGAAAGGTGTCCCTGTTGCCCAGCCCATTGGAAGGGGACAGGGCCTCAGTCTCCCCTGGGAACAGGGTGGGGGCGTGGGCAGTGTGGTAACAGTCCGCTTTGGCGCCAGGGAATGCTGCCCTGGGTATCTCCCCTGGGAGCCAGCACGGGGCACGGCCTGGGCCAGTCAGGGCCTCTTGGACTGCCTGGTCATGTCTCTGCCATCTTGGGCCCGTAAGAGACACTCTTGGAGCCTCAGTCTCCCCAGTCTGCCTGCCCCAAAAGAGTGGTTGTGAGGGCAAAGGTGATATAGAAGGTGAAGGGTCACTGAGTGGCCCTGGGCCCGGGAGGGCTCCCTACTGAACTATTGTTACATGGCTAAGCCCTGGCCAGGACGGAAGGGAGGAAATGGATTAAAGCAGGGCCTCCAACAGAGGTACAGTGAAGAGGGCCTAGAGCTTGGGCTCAGGTCCAAAAGGGGTGGCCAGAGCCCTGGACAGTAGGCAGGGCAAGGCCAGGGCAGTGCTGGCTCTCCTGAAGAAGCACGAGAAAGGGCAGGCTCAGGCGTTAGATAGGCGGGGGTTCACTCACTAGCTGTGGCAAATAATTTAACTGTTCCAAGCCTCAGTTTCCTCATCTGTAAAATGGGGACAACAATAGTACCGACTACCTCACAGGGTTGTTACCAGATGAGGGACCTTGTCTGCCTTCTCACTGCTGTATTTAAGCATCTGGGACAGCGCCCTGGCATACAGTAGGCAGTCAATAAATGTTTGTTGAATAACTGAGAAAACGTTTAAGGGCCTTGTGTGGGGCTAGGCAGAGAAGAGGTGCACACGATAAATAGTGGTCCTCCCCCTGTCTTCTGGCCCCAGGACAGAGCTCAGGACGTCTAGTCCGGTGCCTCCATCCATGGCCCAGGGCTACCAGGAGAGTACCAGGTTCCAGCCCATCTCTCTCCTCCCTGAGCCCGGTTAAAGTGCCAGGCCTGCTAGTGCTGGTAAATAATGTTCAGGGTGCCCTGGGCAAAGGTGGCAAGACCGGTGCTGGGCAGAGTCTCCACCAGGTAGAGGCATGACTTTAAAGAAAGCCCACTGACTCCTTCTTTCTGCTGCTTTTCTCCTGCCGAGCTCATCCCTCCGCCGGGGAGCCAGCTGGGCCCAGAACGAAGCCCAGGCTAGCAATGCCTTTGCCCCACACACCTTTTCCAAGGCTGTGGCAGCTCCCTCCCATCTCAGGGAGGGGGACAGCGTGCCTCCTGCCCCTGCACGTCTAGGAGGGACCCAGGCTTCCGCTGCCCCTAGGTGTCTGGGGCAGCTGTGCTCCAGCTGATGGGACCCCTTCCCCAGGCCAACCTGGCCCATGAGGGGGATAAAAGGCAGCTGCCGCTGCTCCCCAACTTCCTTGGTTTCTCTCGGCAGGAGGAAGGTGCAGGAGGGATGGGCAGCCGCTCGGCTGAGGTTGCCAAGTACGAAGGGCCTGTCCCAGCCGCTCCCTGAGGACCTACCTGCACTCGCAACGGATGTGCTGAGAGAATGTCAGCTCCACGTAGGAGGGCCGGTCCTCAGAGTGGATCTTCAGGAGCTTCAGGGAGAGAAGGGTTTGATGCCTGGATTGGGGGATGGCTGTGGGTTTCCAATATTCTCTCCACCCTCTCCTTTCCAGGAGGGCCAGACTCCTTGTTTCCCGCCAGCCTTTGGATGGCGTACTCTCATTCTGCTCTGAGTGGGGGGCAAACAGCCCTCGCACCTGTGTGGGGGTCTGGGGGAGGTCCTGCCCTAGAGTCAGAGAGACCTGTATGCCATCTTGGTTCTTCTACCTGCTGAGCAAGTGAAAGAGCAGCTCTGACCCTCAAGCTCTTCCTCGGTGCAATGTAAGAAACACTTGCCTTGAGGGATTGAATGTTGAGGTAACAGAAGTCACATTTATGAAGCGCCTTGCACAGGGCTCGGCCTCACTAGCAAGGGCTCAATAAACCAGAGTGTGTGTACGTGCGCGCGCACGCACGCGTGTGTGTGTGTGTGTGTGTGTACATGAGCGCAGAGCCCAGGGTGTCAAATGCTCCTGGTGCACACACACAGGGACTTCTTGAACCCGAACAGACTTCTTTTTCCAAGCTCAACCGGATATCCTTGGGTCTCAGGGTGGGACCTGGCTAGAGCCCGGGAAAGCTGGTACCGCAGGACGTGAGTGGGCCCCACACTGGACCGGGGCGGGGGTGGCGTGCAGGGGGAGCGCGGCACCGTGGCGGGGGCGGGGGGCGGGGAGAGCCCGGGGCCCGGGAGTCCGTTCCAGTCCCCGTGATCGGGACCGCGGCCTGCCCGCCTCCCGGCCCGGGCGCCTACCTGCATGGTAACATTGACGGTCTCTGCGGGTACACAGTGCAGATTCTCGTCACCACAGCACCCGGCGCAGCGCAGCAGGGAGACGCAGGATGGGCTGAACATGTGCTCCACCTCGCCGGGGTACTCTGACACGATGTCCACCAACCTCTCCAGTGCCCGGCAGTAGCTGCGGCCCCACACCTCCTGGAAGGGCACCACTACAAGGAGGCACACACGGCCAGGTCGGGCCCCAGTCCCTGCTCCCCAGGCCCTGCAGGCCCTTGCAGGTTCAGCCCACGCTCCCTCCTCCAGGAAGCCCCCAGCCTCTGTGAGCTCCCTATGCTCCGAACCCCTGACACGAGGCCTCTGGGGTGACTGCCAGCCACGCAGCTCATCTGCTGCACAGAAATCCCAGAGCCGTGGAGTTGCTCCGTGTCCGGGCTCTCCACTCTGTTCTCTGCGTAGGCACCCACGTCGGCTTTGCTGCCCTTGGAGCTTGGAGGAGCGTGTCTTGGCAGCTCCTCAGGCCCTCAGGGTCTTTCTCAGGCCTGATCGAGTGCTTTTTCGATCGTGGGGAATTTGCAGAAAGCAGTCAGTTCAGCATGACTGGCTTGTAGAGTCCCACAGGAAGGGTTAGCCTTCCCCTTAGTCCTCATTTTCTGCCCCGCTCTGAGCCAGCTCCTCTACCTGGCAGCCAAGGCCACAGCCAGCAATGTGTCCCGAACCCACTCTCCGTATCCACCACCCTCACACCATGCCCGGCTGCATCACTGTAACTCCCACCTTTGGGATATGCTCCGTGTCCCCTTCCCTTTTCTAACCAAATAAAGCCCACCACCCCACCTCCTCTCTGAAGCCTTCCCCAACTTCCCTGGTCTGAACAATGTTCCTCCTTGCAGCAGAATTTGGCCCCTAGGGCTTTGCCCTATCTCGGCCACTAGGAGATCTTATCTCTTCTACAACCAAGTCGAGGCTCTGTGAGGACAGGAGCCCAAGCACCATGGGGAACACAGGCTAAGTAATGACTGATTGGTTAGATGATAGTTCACTGAGACTTATCACAGACACCCCCGACCCCTTCCAGGTCCTGGCGTGGTCATGACCAGGATCTCGTGCGGGCTGATCTGGAATCTCTCAAAAGATGCTGCTCCTTCAGGGAAAGGCCTGGGGCCTGGTCCCAAACAGAGGCTCATAAGAAGTGAGTAGCCAGAGCTAGGAGACCTGGCTTCTAGTCCTGGCCCTATCCTGGGCTGTATGACCTTGGGGAGGTCACTTAACCTTTCTGGGTACATCAGTTTCCTCAGCCAGGGGAAAACAAAAAGGTTGGGACTAGATGGTTGCTAAGGCCTCTCTCAGCTCTGACGGTCTGGGATTCTGTGCGCGCAGCCCTGCCCAGTCTTGAGACTGTGGGCAGAGAGACCTCTCCCACACTGGGTCGTCCTGCTCTATACCTGACCGCTGTCCTCAGCTGATGGGCGAGGATAGGGCAGCTGGATCACCTGGGGACCCCACAGCCTCTGTCCCAGAGCCGTGGCCTCTCCTGACAGCCCCTCACTTCTCCCCCTGGCCTTTCCTAAGAGACAGAAGGGGCCAAAGTCCATTCCACTGGGCCTGCAATGCCTAGTCTCAGGGTAATCTTAGAGAAAAAATAAACTTCAGCCCTAACAGAGGCCCTCTGGAAAGGGCTGCAAGCTGGTGGAAAATACCCAAGAGGTGGTGTGTCCCCGTGGAGCTGGCCAAGGCAGCCACAGAGGCAATAAACCATGCTTATCTGGGTGTCTGCCGCTCCATTCTGCCCTGTCTGCTTAGGGGGTACTAGGGGCTGGGCCTGGGGACCCGCGGGGTGCCAGATGCCTCCCCTGGTCCCACCTCTCCAGGCCACAGGGATACTCTCCCTGGACCCAAGTGAGAAACAAGCCCCTCTCCCTGTGAGCAGCCACGGTGCCCTGGGGAAGCCAGCCTGTGCGGTGCGAGGCTTTAGGAGCCCGTCCCTGTTGTAACTGCAGGAGCGTGTGTTCAGTCTGAAATCCACGAGCACTGTGGAACTCGGAGTGTTTAATCTCCCCCACGGACAACACAAATAACAGCAGAGGGACAGCCAGCTGCCAAAGCGCCATGGAAAGCTCAGGCCCCTGCTCTGGGACCAGCCATGGGGGGGGGGAGGCGGTAAGCAGCAGAAAAGGGGCACCTCAACCCCCTCCCATTCCCCACACGGACCCCCACCCAGCTGGTCAAGTGGAGCTGCCTGGGTTTGGTGGCAGAATGGATCTCCTTTCCTCACCCCACACCCCGCCATGCTCCAGGGCCCCGGGATCTGCCACTTTGTGGGCCACATGGCCAGACCGTGTGCGGAGGAAGAGGGGGAGAGGGCCAAGAAGGAGGCGGGCTGGGCCCGGTTTACCTGGCGGCCCCCAAGAAAGAGGGCAATTCATCCCTGGAGGCCACAGTCTGGGCATGTGGGAGAAACAGAGTGGGCTGTGAGGGGCTGGCTCCCAGAGCACGGGGGCTGCTCCCAGATGGAGGCGGAGCCCCTCGGGAGAGAACTCTGCTCAGCAGCTCCTGAGAGCACTTCCTCTGGCCCCAGACCTGCCCCAGAGGCAGGGTGAGGTAAGAGGAACTGGAGGCCGTGGCTCCATCAGGCATCTGGCCGGGGCTGGCCAGTCCCACAGGCTGCTGCCGGGGCCTCAAATGGGCTCTCCGCAATCTCTCACCAGCTCCAGGGGCAAGCCTCCCATCCCGCTCCAGCTGCCTACTACCCAGGACAGAGGAATCGAAGGAAGGGAAGTGTTTAATCCTGAGAGCAAGCTCCTAGGGAGGGGCCACAGGGCTGGGCGGAGCCACTGGCCACCAGGCTGGGTTCAGCAGGTGTCCCCTCCATGGCACTGGCAGGGCACACAGCCAGCCTGCCGAAAGGGACATCCTGCTCATGCTTGCTCAGTCGTGAGCCACGGGGAGGCCTGGTGCTATGCACACCGACTTTGCCACATATACTGAGGTGCGTCTGAGGCTTTAGGAGACCCCAAGGGCCTCTCTGAGCCTCCGGTTCTCCTTCTATAAAAGGTAGAGCATACGAATGCCCTCCCAGGTCACAGCCTGTGGGCAGCTCAGAATTGCAGTAAATGCCCAATGCTAGTACCATGAATAGTAATAGTAAAAATCAATGTCTATGGCTGCAAAGTACAGAGCATGCTGTCTCTTGTCTGGTGTTAGCGAGAGGGGATGGCATTTCCATATTGTGGTGACTGCGGTCCCAAACTCATGGTACTTGCCCTGGCCACAATACAGATCCCTGACTGACTGGGATGACAGGTGAGCTCCCCTAATGAACTGACATGTCTAAGCCTCCTCACCCCTGTCCCTGGGAGACATATACTCCTGTGTCTCCTCCACGGAGTCAGAGAAGCGCACAATCTTAGAAAAAGAACCTTGGATATCATGTGATCTAATATTCCCATTTTACAGTTGAGGAAACGGAGGCTCAGACTTCTTTGGTAACTGTTGCCTGAAATACACTAAAAGCATCAAAGAGGCCATGGGGTGGAGATGGCTGATGGGCCCCTCCCCAAATCCCGAGAGCATGATATTGTGCCAGTCCCAGGGGCACAACAGGGAGAGGGGGAGAGTGTCAGTGAAGTTAAGGGCTGCTACCTCCCCCGCCTTCTCAGTGCACGAGGGGCCTGGGACTCCGTGCCCGAGGGGCCTGGGACTCCGTGCCCGAGGGGCCTGGGACTCCGTGCCCGAGGGGCCTGGGACTCCGTGCCCGAGGGGCCCAGAAGCATAGCCAGGCCCAGGAGAGGTTGGCCACCAGGCGGGCAGGGCAGCAGAGGGAGGGTGTTCCCGCTTTCGGAGGCTATCACGAGTGTGCGTGTGCACGCCCCTACACGCTCCCTCTCCCCACGGCACGATAGGAAGCCTCAATAGTGGTGTGTGGCTTTGCTGCACGTCCCAGAGAGGCAGGGAGGGAGGAGCGAGGCAGGGGGCCTGGCATGGGACTCCTGCCTTCTGCACGTATGTCTCTTTGGCAAATGACACACCCTTTGAAGATTCCCTCTTGATGCAACCCAGGGTGGGGAGTGGAGGGGCCCGGGAGGGCAGGACTCATGTTCTGTTTGTAATCAATGGAAAGGCCTGGTCAGATCCCCGCAGCTCCGCCAGGGCTGGGCTTTGGGAAGGCCCCCTCACCCCTCCCTAATCCTCTTGACTGCTTGCCCACTGCAACCAGCTCCCAGACCCCTAGTGCAGCCCCTAGCTCTCACTGCCTGCACTGCCCTCCGAGAACCCACCTGCCTCCTTACATCACGTTGGGAAGGGGCTCCAAGCCAACTGGACGCACCCTGGGTATACTGGCCCCAGCCTCACTCTCTGTAGGCTGGGTGACCCTGGCCCAGGAACACACCTCACTAGGCCTCTAGGTCCCAAGAGAAGGATCTCTCAGGTCCTGCCAACTTTGTCAGCCAGGATGTCAGCCAGCTTGCAGACTCTCCTGAACTTCCTATCAGCCCGTGCCCATCCTTGATGCCAATCCCTTCTTATTCTGTGCAGAGGACTGGGAGGAGCGGGTTTGGTGAGCATGTGCATCCCCAGCCCAGTGTGCTTACCTTCCACCTCTGATGAGCCATTCCCAGCAGACAAGGCCCACTGCTGCGGACAGAAAGGGGCAGAGGTGAGGGGGGTCCACCTGGGGCCTCTGCACTCTGTGGCCGAGTTGGCGAGAGGGCAGAGGCCCTTCTGAGCTCCTTGCCACCCGCTGCCCACACTCGGCCCCGTCTCAGAGCCGCCTCTTTCGGAGTGCAGCTAAAACCTCCCTGGACCCGGATGGATCCCATCCCTCTCTCTGGCCTCAGTTTCCTCATTTGGAAAGAGTGGGAGGCTAGAGGATTTGGGAGACCCTTTGCCTTCTGTGTCTCAAATATCTTGCAATCCTTCGGGGTCTCCCTTCTCCCCAGCCCCAGGCCAGCCCTGCGGGCCCCTGTGCAGCACGCCTTGGCTGGGCGCCAGAGCTCGGGGGAGGTGATCAGCTGGTGGGAGCTGAGGGGCTGGAGCCGGTGGCGCCAGGAGCTGGTCCTGCGGGTAAGGTTACACCTCTGGCCAGCCCCACAGCGGACAGGCAGCGGCAGGTAGGTAGTGGGGCTCTTCCGTCCTGCAGGGCTGCCCAGCCCACCCGCTCCTCGGTTGGAGCTGGAGACTCCTGGGGCAGCAGGACAGTGCAGTGGGAAGGGATCTCATTGGCTTTGTCAGGATTTCACTGCCCAAGCTGGCTCCCAGCCAGACTCACCCGGCTCCTGGGAAAAGGGCCCTGCTCGCTTCCCCAGGCCCTGCACACAGGAACTGCGACTGCCCACCCGGGGAAAGAGGGCACAGCAGGACCTCTTGTCTCACCCGCAGCCCACCCAGAAGCCCTGGGCTCACCCAGAGCCGTGGTGGGGGCAGGGCCCAGCCTCCCCACCAATGGCCTCTTCAGCTGCCTTCCCCACCACCAGGCCAGGTCAGAGGTCCTGGGGGCGCCTGCCTGGTCATGGGGCCCCGACCCTGACCACAAGGACAGGGACCCGCCAGGGATTAGTGCAGAGATGCTTTTAGCAAAGCCACCAGGGCTCCAGGGGCCAGACAGGAAACCTCCCTCCCTTCCCTGTGGCTTCCCTGCCCCCGCCAAGACAGACCCCGGAGCTGGAGTCTGGGACAGCCCAGCCTGAGGTCTCCTCCCGGAAGACGTGGTCCAGCCTGGCTCCTGGGAAGTATGTGGACATCCATGGAGGTGCCGCTCCCCCGAGGGGGTCTGTGATTTCAGAACCCCTGCCTCGAGTGCTGGAGGCTGGGAAGATTAGGGGGGCCAGGCTGGGGTTGGGATAGGTCTTACCTGGGGGGGCACAGCGGGCAGTGCCAGCCCAGCCAGGAGCTGCAGGAAGCAAGTGAACAGCCTCATGGCAGGCATCTTCTCAGACGTCCCAAGCCAGGAGGTTCCAAGGGAAAACCACCATGCTCGGCCCCCTGGGGGAGCCCCTGGCACAGGAGGAGAGGACCTCACTGCTGCCCCGAGGTCCCCGCAGGTGGCCTGAGCATCCTCTGGACGCCCCAGGAGCCTGGAGCCCGCAGGCAGGGCTGGGGCCGGGGCACCTGATGCGGAGCGCCCGGCGAGGCGGGGCGGTGTGGGGCAGGCGGGTCCCTGGGGAGGGCCCGTCGGGCGCCCAGCGCGACCCCAGGGCCTCTCTTGGCTGGCCAGGGGAGACGCAGTCTCCTCTTCAGACTGCAGCTCCCTTCTGGGACTGCAGCCTGTTGGCGACTGGGTTTCAAGGGCCGTGAGTGGGGCGGGGCTGCAGGCCCGCCCCGCCCACCGTCGACGAGGCCTGGGAGCGGCCGAGCGCCTCGCGGGGCTGGGGTGGCGGCGGCGGCGGCGACGCGGACCCGAGCGCGCCCGGGCCGCCTTGCGCGGAAGGGACGCCCCCCACCCAACCCCACCCACCCCTCGTCCCCCGCCGCTGCGGCTCCCGCCCCGCCGCCGCCGCCACCGCCCAGCCCGCAGCTGCCCCCGGGGCCGCCGTGACCTAGGCGGCACCCAGTGCCGACCCGCCGAGGGGCGGACGGCTGCGCTCCCGCTCCTCTAGGCCGGCGGGAGTGCGGGCAGCCGGGTGGTGGAGCCCAGTGTTTGCTACGAGGCTCCTGACTTTAGCGGCCCCTGCAGAAACTGCAGCTGCAGAACCCTAGGAAGGCAGCAGTGTGCCACCTATGCCATCCCACAGTCCTCAGGGGTGAAAGGAGGGTTTTATAGATTTTACAGATGAAGAAACCGAGGTTCCCAGAGTGCCCCTGCCTGTGTATGTGGTACATACATATGCACTCTTGAAAAGGGTGTACTTGTGTGTCTGTGTGTTTTTGAGGAACTGACAGAGACAACACACAAGCGTGGGCTCCAGAGCCGCCTCTCCACCCTAGGCATACTTCTGGCCAAGCACGCAGACAGCAGGGCACCCCACACCTGGCTGAGGGTCCAGCACCATTTTCTCCTGTGGGAAGCGGCTTTCTCAGGCTGCCACATGTAGTTTGGAGAGTGGCCTAGTGCCGCATTTCTTCCCTGTCCCAGGAGAAGGAGGAAATGCTCTAACTCGGCAGGGGTCTGCCTCTAGGGGTGTGTGTGTGGGTGGGGGTGTGTGGGTGTGCATGTGCATGGGCATTTGTGTGTGACTGTGGAGGTCCACGTGTGCCATGAGTCTATGTGGTCTGAGTGTCTATCTGTGTGTGTCTGCTGTATGTTCAAGTGCGGCTTGTGTGTGGGTCTGGCCTCTCAGCATCTCTGTATCCTTGTGTGGTGGTGTGTGTATGTGTCCGCTGTGTCTCTAGGTGTGTTTGCAAGTGTGTCTGAATGTGCATTTGAGTGGGACTGTGAGTCTGTATGCCTGCCTATGTCTTTGTGTGTCTTTCTGTGTGGGTGAATATCTGGCCTGGCTTCCGTGTAAGACTGTGCATCTCTGGGCATTTGTGTGTGTCCTCCTGCAGTCCTTGCGTGTTTGTCACCCCCCACTGCCCTCCCTGCACAGCCCCCTGGCTGCAAGAACCTGGCAGGAGTCAGGGATTGGCCTGAACCTGGGGCCGGTGGGCGCCGTGGGAGAGGGGGAGGCCGGGGAGGTAGCCCCTACCGCTCACATTCCAGCCAGGAGCAGAGAGGCCAGGGCAGCCCCAACTCTCACCCCAGTGACCTCTGTGTCCATTGCCTGCCTGCCCACCCACGCGGGCCCGCCAGAGAGGCTGCCGCCCTGCCTGGCCAAGCCTGGAGGTCCAAGAGCCAGGGGCCAGTCATCGGCCAGCTAAGCGGGGGCTGCAAAGAACATTCCGACGAGCTCCAACATGCTAGGGCTCGTGGAGCAGACAGACTCCTTCCTGGGCCCAGGGTCATGGTAGAGGGTTGTCTGGGCATTGCTGTGTATGTGTATGGGGGAGAGTAGATGTGTGTTTGTGCATGTCTCGATCACGTATGTTTGCCCATAACATCTGTGTATGCGTAGTACATGCGTTTATGTGTGTCTTTATTTTGGATTTGGATTTGTGTATCTGGGCACTGGTGTGTGTTGTGCATGAGTATGTGTATTCAAATATCTGTATTGTATCTGCTTGTCTGTAATTGAAGGTTCTGAGCACTTATGCATTGGGCATGTTTGCCTGTGACTGTGTATGTAGAGTTGTGCATATATTGTTTATGTGCATGTGTTTGTATTCATTCATTCTTTCATTTGATGCAAACTGCTTCAGCCCTACTGTGCTTTAGGCACTGCCCTGGGTGCATGCGGTGCAGAGGTTCCCTCAAAGTTTCTGTTCGTGGGGGCTGGTACAGATGGCTGAGGCATCTTCTCTCTTTCTACACTCTTGAGTGAGCTCAATACCTGAACAATGTTTGCGGTTCCCACAAGTGGGCCTGTTCTGTCACTAACCTGGGGACCATAGCCTTCTAAACCTGGCTTCTTGCGCCGTGAGATGAAATAGCTAGGGTAGGCTGGGGGCCGAAACCAATGAGACCCAACATTTCCATGGGTTAGATAGAAGCCTACTCTTTTTTTTTTTTTTAAAGATTTTATTTATTTGAGAGAGAATGAGAGATAAAGAGCACGAGAGGGAAGAGGGTCAGAGGGAGAAGCAGACTCCCTGCCGAGCAAGGAGCCCGATGCGGGACTCGATCCCGGGACTCCAGGACCATGACCTGAGCCGAAGGCAGTCGCTTAACCAACTGAGCCACCCAGGCGCCCTAGAAGCCTTCTCTTGTTCACATCCAGTCCAGGGCAGGTGTGCTAGTGGCTCTGCCCTCCTGAGCTGCGAGTCCAGTCCTTCCTGGCCATATAACCTAAAGTCACTTCCTCTACTTCTCAGAGCCCCCACTGCCTCCATCCAAAGTGGGAATAGTAACAGTCCTCTTACTGATCGCCTGACTTCTGATTCAACTTTTGATTCTTACTAGAGATACAAAAACACTCCAGTTACAGAGCAGAGTCCTTGCCATCATGGACATGAGACGGATAGAAAATAAAGAATTGTATGCTTCTGCTAACTGCAAGGAGCAAACGACGGAGGGAGGTGTGTGTGTGCACAGCCTCCTCCACCTCCCGTGCCCCCATATTCTCACCATCACCATCCAGGCGGTCAGGTCCCAGCTGTCATCGAGACCTTCAGAGCAGATCCACTAGCAGAGTCAACGCCACAACTCCACACTGAACTGTTTATCATCGCAATCATTTGTTGGTGTTGCAGGGAGAGAGATGACATTTAGTGAGCACTTATGATGGGCCAAGCACTGTGCCTGGCGCTTGAGTCACTTCAACTTGGATGAATTCCACCACAGCCCTGGGAGGTAGTTTTAATTATTCCCATTTTGAAGATGGGAAGATGGAGGTGCAGGGAGTTTAAGTAATCTGCCCATAGTCATTTAGCTACTAGAGAAGCGACGAGATGAGGGTCAACCTAGGTCTTTCTCCAAGCTCTTTCCAGTGAGCATAAGATGTCTCTGCCAACCAGATTGCAAATACCTTGAAGGTAGGGTCCATGTCTTAAACCTTTTCGAGTCTTCCCCTTGCCGGAGCAGAGTAGATGCCTGACAGACTCTGAAAGTTTGATGTGTGGGATGGAGAAGCCCTCATCCCAGGCCTGGAGCTGACCCTGTCACAGGGAGTCGGGCAAATATAGGTAAAAACAAGGGTCTAGGCCATGGAAACACTGTTTGGGCCACGACAATAGTCACCCTGAGCAGCTGTGGGGTCTAGTCCTGCATGCCAGGCTGCCAGGCCAGCCCCCTCCTCCCAAGGCTGCCCCAAAACACCCAGCTTCCCACACCTTGCATTAGTCATGGTTTTAGCCTGAAACACCTGCCTCAACCCATCCCAATTTCTTGTCTTTCAGCTTCCTGACTCATTTTCCCATTTTGGCCTAGCCTCTTCATTGTCTTGACCCCCTGAACTATTTCCCAACTATGACCTTTTCCTAATCCCTTGATGGCAATTCAGCATCTGCCTCTGGAGCACTGTCCCTGAGCCCTAGACCTGGGTATGGCCAGAGGTGGGTGAGAAGTAGAGTATCCAAGGACTAGAATCTCTCCTTTCCGGGCTGGCAGGGACAGCAGTAGTGGGGAGCTGGGGCCGAGGGCCTTTCTACTTTATAGGCTGGATGAGCTGTAGCCACCAGCTAGCCAAGGTCATCAGCTGGAAGCTGCCTGGTTGGCCTTCTCCACCTTCTCCTCCTCCCCTCGGGCTGGGATTTCCTGTGGGCCCACCCCAGCCTTAACACTGAGCCCCTTTCCTTCTCTGCACGCACTTCCTCGGGGTGGGCTGTGATGGCCTGGCGGGCCACCACCGCTGGGTGAGACGCCCCTCATCCAGCACCCAGCGCCCAGCACCTTGAATTGCTTCTCCATCGTAGCACCTGGCCGTCAGTCTCATCACTGCCCAGCACTGCCCAGACCTACAGTCTGAGGGAAGACAGACACTTGCTCACCCTTGGATCGCCAGCACCTTGTCCAGTGTCTGGCACACAATAAGGGCTTAATGTTTGCTGAGGTGGATCACTCCTCCAAGCCCTCTCTCCTCTCCCCACAGGGACTATGTCCCAAGTCTGCCCATTCCTTACCCAATTGTCCTTCAGTCTTCAGAGGTAGCCCTCCTAGACCCCATGCCCGAGACAACTTGGGTGGGCCTCTCTGGTAGGGGCAAGTGTGGGAGGACAACCTCCCATTACTATGTAATCACGCCCTGGGTTGGTCACCACAGCCCCACCAGCCCCCAGGGGACAAGGCTCATGCTTCTGGCCAGAGACCAGAACCTAGTGGGGGGCCTGGGGTGGGCTCAAGTTGGAAAGGAGACAAAAGTAGAGCCCACGGGTGACCAAGTGGTTCCCGGGGCCGGGGGGGGGGAACAAGATGGCACCAGCCACGAGGGCTGTGAATAAGGGAAGCCAGGCAAGGTGCCCGCCGCCCTGTCCCAGGCCTTCGGGGCGACGTGTCGTCACCAGAGGATCGGAAACCTGTACTTTGGGAACTTGGCAGCCAGGGCTGGGTTTTTCGTGTTTTCTGTAATTATTTCCCTTTTGTTCTCTCTTAGTATTTAGTAAAGCCCTTTGTGAAAATGCCAGCTGGTCTCAGCTGTGCTAAGAGGATGACAAAGGGGTCCTCTGTGCGTGCTTGGCCCTCCACTTTAATGGAGGGACCTTGCTTAGTGGTGACAGCAGAGTCAAGGACCACCAAGGGCAAAGGGAGGCTCCGGGGCCATAGCCAGCACCTCGTGTTCAGCAGCCTCTCTGTCGCTGAGCCTCCTTCCTGGTCCCAGCCGGGGCTTTATTGAAACCAGAGGGGCTGGAGGGCTGGCCAGCCACGGTTGCTTTGAGGGAGGGCATTTGTGTGGATCCTGGTGGTGTCCAAAGCTCTCGAGACATCCAGAGGCCAGGCACCTGCTGTGCTCCGGCTACCCAAAGCGGGGTGGGCAGTCCCTCCCCAGTTGGGGCCACTTGGCAAGCTGATGTCGAGGAATCAGGCTCACGAGCGGGTGCCGGAGCTGCCTCCTTTTCCTGCCCTCCCAGCCCATGGGGGCTTGCTAAGTCTTGGTCCCCTGCCTGCACGCTGCCCACCAGGATGGAGGCTCAGCTGGTCCCTTCCCAACTGCAGGGACCCCTCCGCATCCTTATCTCCTGTAACTATGCCCTGCTTTTCCTCCTGGCCCTTGTCTTTTCCCCATTGCGTCTCTCAGCTGGCCTGGTGAGAAGGGCCTGGGAGACCTTCCTCCTCAGGAACAATCGCCCCTTTCTCTCTGTTGTGTAAGTGATACACGAGGAGAGGAAGCTATTTGTAACTAATCGGCTGTGATGTGGAACGGAGCTCAGGGAGCCGACAGCTCGGGGCTGTCCCGCCGCTGCGACAGCTGGGTAGTTGGGGATGGCAGGTCACCCTTCTCCTCCCCCACCCCTCCGGGGAGGCCTGAGGGCTGATGGCGGGTGGGAATACCGCTGCGCAACAGGCGCTGCGTGTGACACACTGAGTATCTGGGAATCTCGCAACCACCTTCGAGGGAAGTATTGTTTTTCCCACGTTTCAGATGAGGAAGCACAGGCTCAGAGAGGTGAATTCCTTCAGCTAGCTAGCAGCAGGAGGGAGAGGGATGGACTGGGATCAGCCGAGGCCATACAAGGAGGCAGTGTTGCACAGGGATTACTAGCTACGTGACCTTAGGCAAGTCTTTTCAGCTTTCCAACCCCAACTGAGAGGCTGATTGTGTGATTTAAATGAGAAAGTGGAAATCGGTCATGTAGCACAGTGTCCGGGACATGGTATGTGCTTAATGACTTCAGCTACTATGATCATTTCCTGCAAAAAGGGGAAAGAGATGGGCCAGATTACCCCCGCCAAGTTGCAAGCAGACCTCACCATGATCACCATGGATAGCAGGAAAGCCATCCCGGAGAAGGCAAGGCTTCTAGATTATTCTTCTGCCCTCCGAGCGGTGGAGCTAACCTCAGGGACCTCCTTCTCCATAGAGTGGAATCCAGGGAAAGGGTGGGAGGGAAGGCGGCCTCCTCAACCCCTGGGCCCCTTCTCTGTGTCACTCATATAAGGAGGCAGAGATGCTCCTCATTCATAGGTTATCACAGATAATTATGAATTCGCATCTGGAAAACCAGAATCAAGGTGCAAAGTGCTCTGGGAGCATAAAGAGTGGGGAACATGATGCTGGCATGTGTGGACGGGGGTGGAGAATCAAAATAAATATCAGATCTCCCTGGCCTGGAAATCCTGGTCATCCTGTCCCCTGGGGAAGGCACTCACCCCAGAAACTGGAAGATTCTGTGAAAGGGAAGGGAGATGGGCCCTAGAACCAGCACCTGGGGCTTCTTGGGGAAGAAGGTCTTCATGCCCCAGCCATGTCTTCAAGGTGGCAATGTGACAAAACTCTTCTGCAGGGACTCCCCCAAAGGAAAAAAAAAAAAACCCAAAACAACAAAAACATAAGGCCTGCTTTCCAGGTAATCCCTGAAGGACTTCTCTGAGCACTTGTGGGGAGGTTGAGGAAAACAGCAACCAAAAGATCCGTCCCCACCCCTTGACCTCACGACACTGTGTCCAGAGACTGCAGAGTTTAGGGAAGTAGCCAGTCACTCAGCATCCCAGAACCGGCAGTGGGCCAAAGGCCTGGAGTCTTTGCTTGGTGCTCACCCCGAGGCAGAGAATCCCGGGGTGGGGGGGAGAGGGGGCTTCTGTTTCTGTCAGGAATGACGCCGTCTCTGTCGTGGGTCGAAAGGCCAGGGGAGACAGTACAGACTAAACATCTCATAATTGGAACAGCGTGGATGTGGGTGAGGATCCCTATGAGGGCTTATATCTGTTCCATTTTAATGTCATCTCTGGGAGTGTTAGCCACTGGTCAAGTTGTCATTCTGTACTTCAGAGGGAGGGGGGCCGGCCAGGCCGGCTGGTGAATCAGCAGGACTCAAGCTAACAATGGGGGAGGGGGGGAGGGGAGGGGAGGGGCTGCATCTTCTGTGGGTTCTTTGTGCACTCAGCCCTACTCAGTGCCAGTCCCTGGGCTCAGTGCTGGGGACACCAAGATGGTGGCCTTTGAGGAGCCTCTGGTCCTGCAGGAAAGGCTTAATGTTGTCTTAAGCAATACCAAATCTGGGCAAACAAAACCCTACAAGGCTTCTGCCACAGACTTACGGTCACAGGCAGGTGAGCAGCTCTAAATCTCAGATGGCCTATCCTCTTGAGGACTTTCAGGCACGTGAAAGAGAATGTTCCAGAGAATTCCCAGGAGGTCTAGAGGGGCAAGAAAGGCTTTGCATAGAGAAGGTAATGCTTATGCTGCATCTTACAGGATGAATGGAAGTTTATCAGGAACCAAAGGGCCAAAGGATCATTGCAGTCAAGGGGAGTAGCTTGGAGAGGTATGGATTAGCTGAGGGACATTGAGGAATCTGGTGGGGCTCGACTGTGAGCCGGGAAGGAGAGGGACTGTGTCTGGAGCTGAGCAAGATGTAGAAGGGAAGGCTGAGGTCAGATTGTGAAGTGCTTTGAAGGCAGTGTTGAGGGTTCATAGTTTATTTCAAGGGCTCCAGGGAGCCATTGCAAGTTCTTGAGCAGGAGAGTGAAATGGCCAGACGTGATTTTGTAGAAGCAACTCAGGGCAGGTGGAGGGTTCAGCCTGGAAGCAAGAAGACCGGATCTGTTGTTATCACGGAACTGAGAGTGGCCTGAATCAGGTAGTGGCTGTGGGAGGCGATGGGAGGGGCCAATGCTACCCAGAGAGAAGCTGGTTTTCAGGCCTTCTTTAGAGCTGGCTATGTGATGACTAAGTTCTGGCCAATTTTTGCCCCTTACGGCTTCTTAGGGCACTGGGAATAAGTGGAAGCGTTGGGTTTGAGCCCTGGGAAGTCTTTTTAAAGAGAGAGGCATTTCTATCTGCCAAGTTTTTGCCTCGCACTCAAATATGATGGTAGCAGTTTGTGCAGTCATCTTGGAGTAGGAAGATGAGTTGGAAGGACACTGAGTCCCTAAAAATGTTCAGGGTCACCATACAAGCCCTGGTATGCTTATATTCAGAATAATTTTATGTGAAAGGTAAATAAACTTCTATTTCACTCACGTCACAGTTATTTCGGAGTTTTCTGTTAACAAATGGGCTGTTCCCATTTTGCCTTATAAAGGTGAAAAAATGAGTTCCACAGTTCTATATGGGTTTTATAGAAAAAAAGACTGCATTCTCCGATGGCTTATCCTGGGGAATGAATCATATCACTGCTTCCTGGGGAGAATCGGGGCTCTCCCATTCCCCCACAGTTCAAAGCAGGAATGGGGAGGCCACTGTTAAGGATACAGATGTTGGGGCCCAGCTGAGCTGGACCCGCCTCCACAGCCGCATCCCTCCCTTCCCAGCGCTCATCTTCTCCCAGAGAGCACAGGAAGGAAACTGTGTTGGGGGCAAGGGGTGCAGAGGGGAGCCAGATTAGTTTCTCTTATGGTTGGATTCCCAGGGGTGGAGGAGACAGAATGTCTAGCAGAGTCTTCAGCAGACAGACAGTGGACCTCCGGCTGGCCCTCCAGGCCCCAGGCTCTTCTCTGAGTCAAAGAACACTTGGCTGCTTCTCCAAAGATCCTTCTCTGCCTCCAGCTCCCCTCATCTTGGAGAAGAACAGGGGCCTTGAGTGTATAGCTCTGGAGGCCCTAAGGGGCAGCACTGGCTCCTGCCTAGGGTAAAATGGAAGGAGCGGGAGCAGGGGGGCAGTGGGGCTGCAAGGGACATCTGCAGCTGCACTCTCCGGCTGTCGAACTCTAGCTTTAGGTCAGGAAAGCTCTGGGGAGTCGACTTTTCCCCAAGTACTAATCTAATGCTCTAGATGACCTCAAAGACTTTGAATCACTTCCCTATCTTTCTGCCAGGAACCTGCGGGAGTTCCCAGGAACCCACACTTACTGAGCACTTAGTATATGGCAGGTCTCACGTGCACAAGTCTGACCTCATCCCATCCTCCCAACAGCCCTGAGAATTGGCATCGGCCCCAGATTAAGTAACTTGTCTCAGGTCACCCAGCCAGTGAGTGGCTGAGCTGGACCATGAATACTAGTCACGTGACTCCAAAGACCAGCCTTCTGTGCTGGACATTGCTGGGGAGTCCCGGGGGGCTGTGTGTGGGGGTGCTGCCTCTGCCTGAAGTCACAGAAGGCAGTTTCCAGGTCGTGCCAAAGCTAGATCAGGCTGTGAAGGAGGTGCACGGTCCTGGGTGTCCTGAGCTTCCAGCTCCCTGGCATTCCACCCCAGCTCACCACCCGCTCCTTTCCTCCCACCATGTCCTCACTCAGTTTTTCAGTGACACTGGATTTGTAATTCGACCAATAATAATATTAATAATCCTTTATAGAGATTTGATGATTCCAAATTCCTGCATACTTAGTGTGCTGAAAACACCCCTGTGAAGGCAGTCCAGTGAGGAGATGGAAGTGAGCTGTCTGGGGCCACACAGCTGGCAAGGGACCTAGACCGAACTCAGTTTCTCGGCCCTGACCTCTCACCTCAGGTCCTTCAGCACTTCTTGAATGACACCTGCACTGTCCCAGGCCCTGTGCTGGGTACTGGGGCCTAAGACACATTCTTGGCCAATGAGACACTCAAAACCAGCAGTACTAGGAAGAAAAGCTAAGGCATCACCCCTAAGACCCAGAGCTGATGTAAATAGCAGGGGGGGGTGGTTTCCTGAGAAGAGTCCAGCAGAGGGACCACTCCGCACCTCTCTCCAGGAACCACAAATCTTCCATAACATCATGCTACATCCCTGATGCTTGCCATATCCAAATGTCACCTATGCTACTATTTATTTAGTTGTGTATATTGATTGATTTTAACTTTAAAAAACTAGTTTCAAAGGAAACATTAGAAAGGTAACTGTAAAAATGAACTAACTTCTAGGTGGATGTTGCTGGTGAAGACTCTGAGTCTGAGGCCTGCTCTCTTTTTGTTAAAAGGAAACACAGCAAGTGTTTATGAGGTATTAGAGACACATTGGCCCCTAGCTGGCGCTTTCTTCTAGACTCATTAGAAGGATGGAAAAGAGGATTGGAAGGGGGACAATTTTCTTCTCCATCATTTCTTTTTTTTTTTTTTTTTTAAGATTTTATTTATTTATTTGACAGAGAGAGACACAGTGAGAGAGGGAACACAACAGGGGGAGTGGGAGAGGGAGAGGCAGGCTTCCCGCTGAGCAGGGAGCCCGATGTGGGGCTTATTCCCAGGACCCTGGGATCATGCCCTGAGCCGAAGGCAGACGCCTAACGACTGAGCCACCCAGGTGCCCCTTTCTCCATCATTTCAGTGTTATTAAAGACTAGCCAAAATTATCCCAAACATGTCCCAAATCATCTCATATGTCCATACCTTAAGAACCAGTGGCATAGGAAAACAAACATTCTAGTGCCTGTGGTCAGGGCAGGTCTGATGTCTGCAGAATGGACCTCACAGGGGCGATATGGAAGGGTCATGTCATCTTCTCTTGCAAAGAGAACAAAAGGATAGCTGGGCTTCTCCGCTTCGGTATATCCTTTTACAACTTGCAAAGAGAAATTTTTTTTTTTTTTTTTTTTTTTAAGTATGTGAAGCTCACAGCCTTGGGAGGCCCACAGGAAAGCTCAGTAGAGGTCACGGGGCCTACCCAAGGTCATCCAACAGGTTACTGCACAAAATACTGAGCAAATTCCTAATGGTCCTCTCTAGAGAACCCCTATCCTCACGGAGGTGAATACAGCATCCATTTTGTGCAGAAAGCCTGTTCCCCACCGAAGAAAACCCAGACAGACCCTTGGAGGTTGGTCCCGGAAGAAGAGCTTCTGGAGGAGCCATCTTGGAAGTCTGATCTTGACCCTGGAAACTGGGTTCACCTTCCCCTAGGGGTGTCTCTCTTCCTGACTCCCACTGCTGTCACCCTGTCGGTTCCAGTGGGTACTCAGACAAAGGAAGGACAAGGGGGGTACACACACTGAGGGAATAGGAACGGGTCACTGTGAGAACCTGAGATGTCTGTGTCCCAGTGTCAAAGTCCTGGTGGGCTCGCTTCCCGGCCTGTGCCTGCCTCCCCGTACATGGCTCATCTGCCAGCCCACCACCTGGGGACCCCCTAATTTTGTCCCCCTTCACGGTCCAGGTCCAAAGAACCCCACTCCCAGGCTGCTTGGCTAGGCCTTTCCAGTTCAGGGCTGGTTCTTGCACCAAGGGACATTCTTTATAACTGATCTCAGCAATGCCTCCCCTTCCAATGAGACCCACCTCTCATATTCAGGGTGTGGCCTAGCAGTATATACACACTTTGTTTTCATTAAACAACATAAATCCATTGTAGAAAATATGAATTAGCATAAAGAATAAAATAAAACCCACCCAAATCTCATCAGAGAAAACCCCTATTAATATTTTGTTGGATATCCCTCTAAGTTTTTTCTATGCACACATATCTTTTTTTCTTATAAAATGGCATCTTATTGTTTTGTAGCATGCTTTTCTCCATTTTTATCATATTTTGGTGACGCCTTTTCATATCAGTAGTGAAAATTCTATGGAAAGAGCAGCATTGGCATTGCCTGGGAGCCTGCTAGAAATGTAGGATTTTAGGTCTGATATTAGACCTGTTGAATCAAAATGTTCATTTTAACAAGATCCCCAGGTAATGAGAGTGCTACTTGGTGTCTTTTTTTTTTTTTAAAGATTATTTATTTTAGAGAGAGAGAGGACACGTGAGGGGGGGGAGGGGCAGAAGGAGAGAGAGAACCTCAAGCAGACCGGCTGCTGAGTGTGGAGCCCGATGCAAGGCTGGATCCCAGGACCCTGAGCTGAAACCAAGAGTCAGCTACTTAACCAACTGAGCCACCCAGGTGCCCCTGGTCATTTTTAATGATCGTACTCCCAAGGGATACTTGCAACTGGGTGGCTAAGTTTTTCTTTTCAAATCTACCTATAACTGGGCATTTAGGTTATATCTAATGTTTCCTCTCCTATTAACGTTATAATAAGCATCTGTATACCTATTTGTTGCTCATGTCCTTTAAATTCCTAGGAGTAGAATTTCTGGGTCAAGGACTTTTGACGCTTACTGTCTAGTAGTCCTACAGAAAGACTGTTCCAGCTTACACTCCACCCTGCAGTGTCCAAGAGCGATGAGATCCCTACACCCTGGCAACCTCGGTGTTATCATTCTTTGATATCTTTGCCATCATTGCTGTGAAAGGAACATATTTCCATATGAGTATTGGAAATACTCCATTTGTACCTCTGCTGACTGCCTGTCTGCTGGGCTCTTTTACACCCTGGCTGAGAAAGCTCAGGGAGAGGTCGCAGGGCCTACGCAAGATCATCCGGCAGGTCACCCCCACTGAGATAGGGAGAGAGGTTGCCACTGAGGACTGCAGAGAGGGTGGCCTGAGCCCAGTCCTGGTGTAGAGCCCTGTGCAGAGTGGATGCTCATGTTGTTGCCTGCCTGAGAATATGGTCAGCTTGGGCCCAATTCACACCTAGCCTGGCTCTCTTGTGGGCCCCAGCCTCGTGTTGTGTCCAGACCCCAGAGCAAGTGCCAGCCACGTCCCCGCCTCCTGGCCTGCAGAGGCCTGGGTGCTGGCTGCGACCCAGGATGGTGGAGTCAGGTTCTAGCCGGGCACTCCATGGTTTCCCCCGGCAGGCTGGCTGGCTGGCCAGATGTGCTGGGGAGCGCCGGTGGAGAGGACAATTCAGGGAAGTGACCCTGCCCGGTAGCCGAGCTCCTGCCCCAGCAAGCATTGTGAGCCGCCCACTGGCCACGGCTGCTGAAGCTGCTGACGGTGGCTGCAGGAAGCCAAGCTTACTCAGCCCCGGCTGCAGGGCTGCACGTGGCTGTGTTTGCTACCTCCCTCCACCCAGCCTTCCTCCCAGGCATAGCCTGCCCCGCCAGCAGCTGGGGGAAGCACTGTGTGGGGAGGAAACAGGCGGGACCACCCCCCACATCCCCTGCAAGGCTGCACCTGTGCTCCGCTGGCCCTGCCACCTGTTGCCTGACCGGGCACGGGGCGTGCCGGGAGCCTCGGCCGCAGAGTGAGGCGTGGGGCTGGAACCCGGGGTGCGTCCTGGCCTAGGGCAGGCAAGCTAGGAGTGGGACCCTGCGTTGACACCTACTGAAAGCACCCCTCACTCCCCACCGCCACTGGGCTGTATGAACTGTTATCTTCCTCTGGCAGAAAAGGAAATCAAAGCTCAGAAAATAAGAGTAATAAGAGCCCAACCTAGCATTCGCTTATTAGGTGCCAGGAACTCTGCTGCATGCGTTGCCAATGTTTTAACTTATTCGTGTCTCACAAGAATAGCAGGTATAACAGTAGGCCCATTTTCTCTGATAAAACCCAAACTCAGAGAGGTGAAGGCACTTGCTCTAGATCACACAGCCTGTAAGAGGCAGACCTACATGTCTGACTGCAAAATCACACCCTTAACTCTCCCCCAACACAGCCGACAACCGGTCCCCACAGGAGCACCCAAGCTGGTTCCCCATGTGGCACTGCTCAGCAGGAGTCCCCTGCCCCTAGACCTCTGTCTCACCATCCCCTGTGTCTCCGCCCCCCCCTGCCCCCCCTCCCCACCACGGTGTCCTTGGAGACCGGCTCTCAGATGCTGTGTCCTCTGGCTGTCTCCATCCTGCCCTGACTCTGGGTTTCTCTGGCTCTTCTGGCAGGCAAAGGGGACAAAGAGGGAATTCGCATGGAATGTGGCAAACAAACTGTGGCACCCAGTTGCCACGGGCAGCAGAAGAGTGTCTCCCAGCTGGGAGATGAATGGGTAGAGAATAAAGCAGAGGGGAAGGGAGAGAGGAGCTGGTTCAGGGGCCGGGGGACCAGTGAAGCTGGTATCTGGAGGAAGAGGGGTGGACTAGGGAGAGGGCAGCACCCCTGGGCCCCCACGTACCTTTTGCCTTTGGCAGTGGCGGCAGCAACCCCAGGCCTCACTGAGGGCTGCAGTTGCCATTGCAAGCTGTGGGCTGCCAAGGATGGGAGGGCAGGAAGAAGAAGGGAGTTGGTTTCAGGGTGAGGGTCTCTTCGTAAGCCTGTTGACAAGCTTTCAAGTCTGCGAGATGGGATGCTGGGTTCTCAACAGATTCACTGCTATCCTGAGTGGGGCTCAAAGCCAGGCCTCTGGGCCTTTGGCAATCAGGGTGCAATCCAACCACCAGCTGTCATGGCAACCTGTATCTCTAGAACTGCATAGAGAGGCCTAGAGTCTGCAGCCCAGGGGACCAGAGGCTCATTAGTACGTGGCAATGGGCAAGCTCATGGGTGTGCCAGGGGGAACCCTATAGGGTTGGGCCCAGAAAGGGGTCTGACTTTGGCCCAGCCGCTTCCTTCTAGTCCTGGCCTCTTCCCGGCAGTGTCTCCAGGGTCTGGCCTAACTAAGTTGGGCTTCAGCCAAGCTGGCTGGCCTCCAGGTGGATTTGGGACAGACAGCTGGGATGTGGCGTTTCCCGCTCTGAAGAGACAGAGGCTGGAGATGGGGCCGTGGTGGGGCTGGAGTCTGGAGTGCTGGGCCCCTCAGCGACGGATCTCAGCAGGACAGTGGGGTCATGGGTGGGTGGAGGCTGGATGGACTGTCCTTAGTGAGGTTTCCCAGCAAGGGCATATGTCAAAGGATTAGGACCAGGTGGTCCCCATGCCTCCACCCCTTCCTTATCTGGGTGCCTCTGGGACCTGAGCGGGTCCCTCTGGAAGGCCAGCCAGCTGGCTCTGAAACTCCCTTCTCTGTCCTCACCCCACGGCTCTCACTTTTTCAGAATAGTTTCCCTCCTCCCTGGGGTCAGGTCAGCCTGCCCCAGGGTAACATCTGACACTGTTCACTTGTCTCCTTTTGAACATCCTGGTAGACCTGGTCACAGCTGCTTGCACTCTTGATTCTGGTGTAGACACTGTGTTCAGTTCCTCAAGACAACCTTTGTTTGGGTCTACAGGGCATATGTGAATAATAACACTGTCCTCCCCACAGCCCCTAGCTGCCAGGTTCAGCTTTGGTCCTTTTTTCTGTCCTTACTTGTCTAGACAATTCCTATCCATCCTTTGAGGCCCATGTCGGATGTGAAGCTCCTGCTCTCCCCACACCCCACCCCCCAACCCCCATCTTTTCAGGCAGAATCACTCATTTCCTGCTCTGTGCTTCATTAGCACAGAGCATTGAGTGAACGAAGCTCCCCAAAGAGAAAAAAAGCTGCTGGTCTTGACAGTCTCTTGTTCAAACATTTTCCATGGCTCCCCACTGTGAAAAAGCCTTTTGCCCTTTTGGGCTTCATCAATCCCCTAGACTACGCCGGAGAACCCTCCACTCCAGTCAAGTGGTCCCTTAGCCTTCCTCAAACTTGGTCTGAACCTTCCCCTCTAGACTCCCCTGCTAGGGCCTTCCCCTCTTCCTAGAACACATACCATCACACTCACCTACTGAAATCCTACCCATTCTTGCATTTTGTGGCCCTGGGAGGCTGGTGGCTCTCGAAAGGGCATAAGAGAAACTGCCCTTGGGGGGCCCAGGGTTCTTCCTCCACCCCCTCTCTGATCTCTAGAGCCAATGGCTTTTGATGAACCTGCATCATATATTCCATAATTTGAACCAAGCTGCAGCTGACAACCTCCCATTAATGTCCCGTGTAAGTGCAAATGAGTGTGTCCCTGTGTGTGAATGAACACATATATGTTCGTGGGAAGATACGAGCAAACGCGCACAGGGAGCACACAGGGTGTGTTCGGAAATGCGTAGGAATGAATGTGCCTCTCCAGGTGTGAGAGCAGGTGTTTCATGCCTGTGTGAGCATGGGTGTGCACATGAGCCTGTGTGCCAAAGCATATGTGCACGTGTAAACCTACATGGGTGCTTGTGTATGCTGAAGGTGTGTGCTTGTGTCTGCAGGCAAATCTGTACATGTGCATGGGTGTATGTGTCCTGGAACACCTGCTTCTGCCCAGGCCAGGGGTCCCGGGGAAGGCCAAGGCCAGTCAGTCTGCCTTCCACAAACCTCCCAACCTCCAGGGGCACGAGGAGGGGCTGTACACTGCATCTTAACTTACGACAGAGATAAATGCAGAATTCTTGTGAGGCTGCTGGGCTGTGGTGATGAGCAGCTGTTGAGTGTCAGGGATCTGACCCTGTGGGGACCTGGCCCCTGGGCTCCAGCCCTCAGGATCCCCTGTCCCCCACTGAGCTGGTAACCAAGCAAGAGATAATGGCTCTGTCCTGGGCCTCAGGCAACAAGACCCCACCCCAGACCTGTGAGGTGCTGCCTATGCTGGGCCATGGCAGTGGGGACAATGACAGGGCCAGAGTACCCAGAGAATGCCAGTCTCTGGTCCTCCTTCCTCTGGGGACCAAACTTTGAAAAAATAAAGCACCCGGTTAATGCTGAAGTAGAGTCCATTATGTGAATTCACTTTAGATGGAACAAGGGTATATCGGTTTAAAGTGCAGCAAGGAAGCTTAGGCGAGACGTAACGAAGGAGTACCCTTCCTTGACAAAGGCCACAAAATCTATGCCTTCAAAGATCCCAACAACAGGATCCATATCCACCCACAGAGCTGGTGGAGGGGGTCAGAGACAGGAGACTGGCCTGGGTGACCTTTAGAAGTGTGCCCTCCCACTGTCCTGGCTCTGTCCTCTGCAGCTCTGAGGGGGTCCACAGGGGCGTCTGGGGCAAGAACTAGTCAGACGCACTTCCGTGTACTGCTCCCAAGATCCGTCCCTCCTCCGGAACCTTCTTATCCCTCATTTCCTGCTTCTCTCCTCTCACCTCCAAGCGGCTGCCCCAGCCTTGGCCCCAAAGTGGCTTCCTCACTCCCTCCCTGCTGCTCCAGAATTCTCCCAGCAGACCACTCCCAAAGGCCCAGCCCAATCCTGCCTAGTCCCTGGAGAGCAGCCCTGGGCCTCCTACCCAAGAGGAGAGGTGCTTAGAGGCTCAAACTGGGAGGGGCCCTGGGGTGGAGGCAGGGAGACAGCAGGCCTGGTGGGCAAGATCCCTCACCTAGGTGGTCCTCAGGGAGCTAAGGCCAACTGGATGTGAGAGGGTACCCTGGCATGGGTCAGAGGAGCCCTTGGTGCTGGAGATCCCCCTTCTTGAAGGGTTTTGGGCTCCCCATCTTGCCTTTCCTGGTGGCTTCCTCTGGCTCCCCAGGGAGTGGCCCTGGGGAGGATATACAGAGGTGCTTGGGGAGGATGGGGAGGGAGGGTGAATGCCCCCACACACCCTGGGCTCCCCTCCTCCTCCTCCTCCTCCTGGAGCTCCTATGCCTTCCCTGGGAGGTCTGACCCAGGCGAGCCCAGGGACGAGGGGAGGAGGTCATTAATCACCGTTATTTATTATTTCTTATGTAACCGGTGTTATGAAACATGGGACCTTGTACCAGGCACAACCGGGAATATGTGCAAGATGGCCCCTACTAGTAAGAGCTTCCTGTGGGATGACCAGGTAGGCTCAGGAACCACAGGGCCACCTGCAGACCAGCCTGGAAGGAGGGGAGCAGGCTGGACTGGGCTCTGGCTGGAGGTAGGTCAGCCCTGCTATGCTGCCTGCTATCTCAGGGAGCCCTAGGTAGGAAGGGAGCTGCGTTTGGGGCCCCCTGAACCACAACAGGCCTAGATCAGCTCTGGCTCCGGGGTGGCCTGGGTCACAGCTGGAGTTGTCAACATATTGACCCAGGAGGAGATAACATCCAAAGGGCTTGCAGTCCCAGTCAGACAAGGAGGGGAATGTCGCCGGAAAAGATCCCTGGCCCCTAGAGGGATCAAACTAAATGGGGCTTTAATAGGTCTCTTCCAGCTCAGATTTCATGGGTAATTGGAAGCAGGTCCCGAGCTGAGCAGAGTGGGCTGGCTCTAGTGGCCTGTGGGGCTGGGGACTGAGGAGAGGCAGGGGGATGCTGCCTTCATGCCACTCCACACATCCCACTGTGGCCTCACTGAGGCTTCTGAATTCCCTGTACACTGCTTTGGAAGTGCTGCTCTTTTAACTCCTTCAGTGTAAGAAAATGGATAGGCAGGGAGGGAGAACCTGAGTCCCGGCTCAGAGGGGAAAAGAGAAGCGTGCACTGGGCTAGATACGTACTAGGCCTTCATTCATTCATTCATCCACTCCACAAATCTACATTAACATTTAAAACTGGCAACAACCCTTTAAGATAGAGCCCTTACATTTTTTTTTTCATTGCAAAGGAGGCACACACTTGCTGAAACAAGATTTAAGCAATATCAAGGTATATTAAGTAAAAGTGAAAATTCTCCTCTGCCACACCACTACTCGATCCTTCCCTCATTGCTCCCATACTCCAGGGATACCTTCTGTCTACAGTTTATTGGATCTCCTTCCAGACCATCTTCAGTGCATTCTGTACTACATCCTGCCATTTTGATTCAACAATGCATCATTAATATCCTTCCAAGGCAGTAAGTAGTGTATGGATATTCCTCACTCCCATTTTAAAGATGAGGAAAACTGAGGTACAGAAAGGTTTAGTGGCTGTCCCAGACAGCACAGCCTGGCTTTGTTCTCACTCTGCCAGAGCTCCCAGGTTTTCCCTGCAGAGGGTGGATATGATAGAGCAGAGAGGCTGGAAACCCCCTGAGGGAGGGTTGGGATGGGACAGAGGGCCTGGAATTGAGAAGGAAGCAGTGGGCTAGGAGTGGGTGCTAGGACTGCTTGGATGCAGTGGCACCCCTCCTTCAGTGTCCCCCAGGATCCCGCAGTGTCCTCTGTGGCTCTGGGGCCCTAGAGGCCTGGGTTGAGCAGGGCTGGTTAGCTGGTAGTGGAAGAGTTTTCAAACCAAACCTGTCAAGAGGGAAGGAAGGATTGCATTTCCACCCCTAATGTACCTGAGACACATATATTCCTCCCCTGGCCTCAAGGGGCATTTCCTGCCTAACACCGTTGGTGGGGGCTGGCCACTGCTCCTGCCTGCTAATGCTGACTAGGTGGGCCTGTTTTCCCTCCAGGACTACCATCCCATACTCCTCTGTGGCCACCAGCTACCTGGCCTCCAGCATGTCCATCAGTGAGGGGAGGGAGGTACCCCTTACCCAGCCAGACCCTGAGCAGCCAGGACCATCTCCTACTCCCAGAGGGCTTAGGGCATCCCCTCGGAAGGTGACTGAGGGGACAGGCAGGTGGGAGGCCAGCCCAGCCTGTGCCTCAGCCTGAAATATAAACAAGACCAGCTCTGAAAAGGTCGTGACCCAGAAAGCCTCCCCACCAGACCCCTAGCCTTCCTCCTCCCTGCCTGGGACCTCCAAAGGAGGGAATCCGGGAAGATGAAAGAACACAGAGGATGGGCAAGGAAGAAAACATCCAGTGTTCCTTCTGGGCCGACATAGGTGCTCAGACCCAGGCACATGCATGCATCCTCATGTGCGTGCACACACACTCATGCCAAAAGGGGGAACTTGGCCAAAGTGTGGCACAGCTGCCCATCAGAGATGGCTTAGGGGATGCTGCCCTTAGAGGCAGGGGAATGGATCAGATGGCCTTGGGAGAGCTCTCCATTCCCAAGACTGTCTGGAAAGATGTTCCCACAAGGACCACCCAGACCTTGGAGGGGATCACAGAGATTCTCCCACAAGGCAGTCAGGCTAATTGGAGAAAACTGATCCACTTGCTGATCCACTCGTGTTGCCAATATCCTTGCCAAAGCTACTCTGTGCCAGGCCCCAGCTGAGCCTGGGGGAACAGATGGCACCTGCGAGGCTCCACCGTACCAGGCACCACTGGGAAAATGGGAAAGAGGGTCCCTAACTGGCAAGAGAGTGGCTGATCAGTGGCTGATCACACAGGGGTGGCTGATCAGTCACTGAGGGGCTGCAGACTGGTTCTCAGCAGAGCTCAGGTGGCACCCAGGATGAAGACCCTTTGCATCCACGCCAGCTGGTGCCCAGCTTTAAAGGAGCCCGGGGAAGGCTGAAGGCTCATCTCTGCCCACCACCCACACCACCCCCACAGTTCTGGCCCCGGCTGGCCAGGGAAAGGAAATTATTAAGGAGGAGTGTCAATGCACCAGCTAATTGGATCAGCGCGAGCGGCTGCAGCACTCGCTGTTCCCTCCCCGGCTCCTCCACGGCCCCCGGTGGCCCGGCTGGCAGGCCCGACCCCGCCCGGCTGCGAGGCCAGTCACGGTGGCCTGATCACCCCGGTGGCTGGCGGCAGCGGCGTTAACAACTAACTGTCTGCCCACCAGGCTTCTTCCTGGGGCTTGGCGGAGGGGCTGACCCCTTGCAGCTCTCCTTGGAGGAGCGTGAGCGGGAAACTGGATCCCAGCAACAACCCGGTGGCCGCCGTCCAGGGTAACGCCTGGCTCCTCGCGCTGCCTGTTGGCCTCCTGAGTGTTTGCCCGGCTCCTCCAGCCGCGCAGCCGCCAAGGGCCTGTGAGGACGGCCCGGGGACTGAGCATCCCCTGAGCACGGAGGCCACTGTTCCCTCCCTGCCGCCCGTGCTGCCCACGGGCCGAGCTGGGGAGGCAGTGCTCCTTGCCAGCCAGAGCAAATTAGGTGCCCGGACGTTGAGGTCTGCTTGGTATTTCCTGTGTTGGCTTTGGCCGATGAGGCCAGGCCAGTGGGCCGCCCTCTTGACCCTAGCCCAGTCCAACAGGCACGTCCCAGACTCTGCAGCCCACAGACTTCTGTTCTGTGCCCCACAGGGAATCCTGTTCCGGAAAAAAAGATCACCCCTCCCGGCCTGGGTTCCCACTGAGCTGCCTTCCCTTGCCTTGTAGGGTGCTCTGACACAAGAAGCCTGGCCTGCCCCCAACCTGGCTCATCTCAATGCATGTTCCTCCGGCTTGGGCATAGAGCCCACAGAATTTGTAGATCTCTGAGCCCCCCAGTGCTTCCTGGGTGTGGTGAGGCCACTCTGCATGCAGGCCTCCAAGGCCGAGGTTCCACAGGGGGCTCTGGTCTCCCCTGATCTCCTCTTCCCATCTGTCTATGGAAAAATTTCCCCAGCCCAAGGCCTGTCCTTCACCTGGACCCCAGGGAGCCTTGAGCAAGGAGGTGCTCTGGGACATTGGCACCCTGGTTCCAGCTTGGGAACCCACGGGAGCTCCCGTCCTCAGCCCCGGAAGTGCAGGCTTCACCTGCAAGCTTCAGCATTGCTAGCCCCTGTTCCTCAGTCCATGTTTTCTTTGGCTTGCCTCTCTGGGACACCACATTGTCCCAAACAAGACGACTTCGTGATACTTATTTTCCCAAAGAGCAGAGTCTGTAACACAATCAGTCTCTTTGTGTGCAGTGCAGTCCCCAGCCACCCCCTCCCCTTGGGGCATGAAGCACTCCTCATTCCCAGTGGCCAGGGGTCTCTGGCCTAGGATTTGGCAAGGCCCCGCAGAGAGAGCAGAGCCAAACCCCACCCCACAGACCATCCGTCCCTGAGCTACAGCTCTTTCCTCTCTCCTCCCCGGCCTTGGGGTGCCAGCATAGCCCCTCTGAGAAGCAGGAAATCACATAGCCTAGAGCTAGTGATGCTGGAGTACAAATCCCAGCTCTACTACACGCAGCTGTGTGCCTTGAACAAGGTACCAAATGATGTGGAACTCAGCGGCCTAGTCAGTAAAATGGTGACAACAGAGTTGCCTACAGCATAGGGTTTGTGAGAGGAACCTAGCCTTCCTAGAACCTTACCAGAGCCTTTGGGCCTAACCGATAGTAAGCCCTCCATAAATGGCTACCATTTATATAGCTATCTATCTGCATGGGGTTGGCTGAGCAGTCACGAGAGTCTGCAGAGTTATCCTGGGCCAAGCCTAGGCCACACATAGGATAGAGACTCTGCACCCCTACCCCACTAATTGCTTCTTTGCTCTCAGGCTGGTTCTGCACTGCCATCTCCCTGAGGAGGCTGCAGGCCTGGGATGGCTCTCTTCTGGGCCACTTTGCTCCATGGCCATGAAGAACTTGCCACCTCAACTGGACAGGCCAACCTGCCAGGGCAGAGCAGTCTCAGAAGGCATCTGAAGATGGTTGGGTACCTTGAAGCCCTGTTTGTGGAAGTCTTCACCTTTCTCCAAGAAAAGAGAAGGCAGAGCACAGGCATCTGGCTCCTCAGTGTCAAGTACATGAGTGCTCAGAAATTTGCCAAATGTGTGGCAAAGGAAGGAAAAGGCTCTGGATTTCTTGCATTGTTTGTGGGAAGAGCAATAGGCATCATTTTCCTGGCAAGTTTGGGGTGATAGTTACCAAGACTGAGGAGTGTTTATTACCTCGGTGAGCAATTCCACTTCTGGTACTCTCCCTCGGGGACTAATCTGAAATGCCAGAAGGCAGACAGGGCTGCAAGGAGGGCCCATAAAAATGTCTGCAGAGATGTTCTTCTCAGTTTTGTTTATAAGAACAAACAAACAATGAAACAAACAAAGAAGATACTTCAGTAGCCAATGGCAGGAGACTGGTTAAGTCCTATTACGCTATATCTATGCACATCAGGAATTAAAGAGTAAGCACTAAAGATTATGTTTAGGGAAAATTTTTAATGACATAGCAATATCTGAGTAAAAAAAATCAGGACATCTAACTGCTGACAAAGCATAATCTTAATTATGTGAAAATATGTTATGAGTACAGAAACAAAATGTGATATATATATTTGATTTATATATATATAAAATGGTATATTAATCTGCCTTACAAAGGAATGAACTCTGATTCTGACACATGCTACAACACGGACGAATCCTGAAGACATTATGGGAGGTGAAATATATCAGACAGAAAAGTACAAAGATTGTTTGGTTCCACTTATCTGAGGTTCCTAGAAAAGAGTCAAAGTCATAGAGACAGGAGGTAGAAGGGTGCTTGCTGGCCAGCGCCCGGGGAGAATGGACAGTTATTTTTTAATGGGCACAAGGTTTCAGTTTGGGAAGATAAAAAGTTCTGGAGATGGTAATGGTTGCACAAGAATGTGAATGTACTTAACGCCACTGAACTGTACACTTAAAAATGATTAACATGGTAAATTTTATGTTATGTACATTTTATCACAATAAAAAAAAGAGGTCATAGGGAAATCCATCAAATGTTCTTAATGGGTATTTTTGAGTGAAGGGATTATATGTGACCTTTATTCTTTTTAGTTTCTAACATTTGCCCCTAGTAAATGAGATATTCTGTTTTGTTTGTTGTTTGTTTTAAGGAAGCTTGCTTCAGCATCTCCCAGATGTGCGGGGGTGGGGTGGGGGAGAGGTTTGGTGCAGCTGTAGCTGGAAATGAGGGGGGAAGCACAGCCTGCTGGGGAGGGCTGGCTCAGAGAAGGCTTGGGGTCCCCCCAAGCTCCTGTCCCCCTCCTGGCTGGCCTCTCTCTGCCTTCCCCCCATGCTCCAGCCATGCCTAGGGGCCTCTCCACAGGCACAGCAGTCACTAGCCTGAAGGGGCTGTCCCGGCTCTAGTGGGAATGCGGGCTCGGGGCTTTCTCAGACGGTCAGTACCCATGCCGCCTTCCCGCTGCCGCTCCGCCCCAGCCCAGCTGCAAAAACAACAGCCCATACCCCAAGCCCTGTTATTGCAGCCCTGAGTGGAGCCTCAGCATGCAGCGGAAGGAGTGGGGATGGGGCCTGCCAGTTCTAAACAGACCTAGGGGCAGGGGTACTCCCAGGAGGTTGGAGGGTCCCCTCCTGCTCTCTAGGGAAACCTGGCTCCCAGGTGTGTGGGGAAGGGGCTTGGGGAGGCCTCGGGACTGGGAGACTGACAGCCAACTCTGACAGTGGCCTCCCTCGCTCCCTGGAGACTGCAGGGTGGGGGGAGGTATAGGGGAGGAAGTCAAGCCACTTGGGAACCCGCTGAACCAAGCTGAGCCAAGCCGTGGGCAGGAGGCGGCACCACCGTGGCTCCCAGGCAGGCCAGGGCCAAGGCTTTCCCACGGGGTGCAACTGGCCACCGGGCTCTACAGAGCCATCCACCCCAGACTAGGGCCTGTAAACCCTGTGAGTTTTCCACGCAGTCTTCCCTTCAGGGCATAGGGGCTGGCAGGCAGATCCAGCACCCAGCAGGGCTCTTCCCTGTCTAGCCCCCAGCGCCTGCAGGTGTGTGCTGGGCATCCCAGCAAGGCTGTGGTACAGCTTTCAGAGGCCTGCTACTCAGCTTTCTCAGCACCCACTCCAGTCTCATCCACTGGCTCCTTACTCATGTGACAGTCGGGACACAGAGCTTATATCCCTAAGAACCCGAAGGCCTCAAAGACTGTTGGAAGCCTGGCCCCTGTTTGACCCCTAAAGGCCACTCCTGCCACTTTAACAGAAAGGGTGTGGATAGTGTGGCATTAGGAGGCACTGGGAGGTCTCTGGAGACAGACAAACCTGGGCTAGAACCTAGGCTCTGCCCCACTAGCGATATGACTGGGCATGTCCCTTAACCCATCCAAGCCTTGGCTTCCTCCACTGTAGAGTCTCAGAAGGTTTAGATGTAGTATATATAGTCTCTGGCACATGTGAATGCTTAATAAGGGGAAGACACTGTAATTCTTAATATACAAGCCCCAAGAAATGAAATTAGCTGAGACTGGAAAGAACTTTCTGATCTCAATGGTCAACTTAGTTCTTCCTACCCATCGCATTCTGCACAATGTAGACAGCACACTTAAGAAGTCCCCCCACCTTGGGGCGCCTGGGTGGCTCAGTCGGTTAAGCGGCTGCCTTCGGCTCAGGTCATAATCCCAGGGTCCTGGGATCGAGCCCCGCATCGGGCTCCCTGCTCGGCGGGGAGCCTGCTTCTCCCTCTCCCTCTGCCTGCCTCTCTGCCTACTTGTTCTCTCTCTGTATCTCTCGCCAAATAAACAAATAAAATCTTAAAAAAAAAAAAAAAAAGAAGTCCCCCCACCTTTTCTTTTTCCACTCTGGTTAGGAACCAGTTAATCAAACTACCCTCTGAAGCTAGACAATGACTGTTTTTAAAGATGTTGCGGGCCACAGACATCAAACCAGGAATAGAAACTACTTCAGGGAAGGAGGAGAGCCAGATGGGAGAGGGTAAGCCTCTGGCCTCTGAAAGCTACCAGCAGCCTCTGTCTGCAGGTTAGTCAGTGAGTGTCACTATGTACCAAGGGTGGCAGGAAGCTACTCGGGCGGAGGGCCCAGGCTTCCTGACTGGGATATAGCCTCATGAAAAGTCTGTTGCTGTTCTAAAATGCTCTCAGGTAGTTGCAATAACTCATTCATTCTTGAAAGAGAGGCGTTCTAGAAATAAAAGCTGGTGTTATTTTTATCTGGATTATCTGGTCTTTAAAATATAACCAGACCGAAATACAAATCAAAACCACAATGAGATACCACCTCACACTGGTGAGAATGGCTAAAATTAAGAACGCAGGAAACAACAGATGTTGGTGAGAATGCAGAGAAAGGGGAACCCTCCTACATTGTTGGTGGGAATGCAAACTTCCCAAACTGGTGCAGCCACTCTGGAAGACAGTATGGAGGTTCCTCAAAAAGCTAAAAATAAAATGACTCTATGACCCAGCAATTGCATTACTAGCTATTTATCCAAAGGATACAAAAATGCTGATTCGAAGGGGCACCTGCACCCAAAGTCTATAGCAGCAATGTCCACGATAGCCAAACTATGGAAAGAGCCCAGGTGTCCATCGACAGATGAATGGATAAAGATGTGTGTGTACACACACACACACACACACACACACACGCACAATGGAATATTACTCAGCTATCAAAAAGAATGAAATCTTTCCATTTGCAACATGGATGGAACTAGAGGGTATTATGCTAAGTGAAATAAGTCAGTCAAAGAAAGATAAATACCATATGCTTTCACTCATGTGGAATTTAAGAAACAAAACATAAACACAGGGGAAGGAAAGGAAAAATAAAACAAGATGTAAACAGAGAGGGAGGCAAACCATAAGAGACTCTTAACTCTAGGAAACAAACTGAGGGTTGTTGGAGGGGAGGTGGGGAGATGGGGTAATTGGGTGATGGGCATTAAGGAGGGCACTTGATGTAATGAGCACTGAGTGTTATATGCAACTGATGAATCACTAAATTCTACCCCTGAAACTAATAATACACTAAATGTTAACTAAATTAAAATTACATAAAAAATTTTTTTAAATATAACCAGACCTTTATTAAGTATATTAGAATATACTTTTATGGAAATTTTTTTTTTAATTCTCCAGATTAGGTAATGGGTATCCAGACCTACTACTTTAAAGATCACTAGTTGTAGGGACACCTGGGTGGCTCAGTCGGTTAAGCATCTGCCTTCAGCTCAGGTTATGATCCCAGGGTCCTGGGATCAAGCCCTGCATTGGGCTCCCTGATCAGCAAGGAGCCTGCTTCTCCCTCTGCCTGCTATTCCCCCTACTTGTGCTCTCTCTCTCTCTGACAAATAAATAAATAAAATCTTTAAAAAAAATAAAGATCAGTAGTAGTACAATGTCTCTAAATCTCTGAGGTCACTACCATTTATCAAATGTCACTGTTACTATCATTTCCGCTGACAGACAAGATCACCCAGCTTGGGAGGGGCAGACCTATGATCTGAAATGAGATTCATCTGACTTCCAAGGCCAAACTTTTAAACAGTATAACATAGCATGAGAGGATAACTGACGCGTGGGCCTTAGTCTCTACATTTTTCTTTTTTCAGAATCATAGACTATTTGTTTTGTCTACCTATGTACTTGGTACTATTCTCACTTAGGATGAACCTATCAATTGTGGTAAAACATCTCTTGATCAGAACCAGCTCACTGCTTAGGGCTCTTTAGAGACCGAAAGAGATAAGGAGTATGAAAATCTTTAACTAAAAGGCAAAATCCTCTAAGTTTAAGGATGATGCTGTTTTATTATTGAGTCTCCCCTAGTACAGGGGCTCTTTTCCAATATGCAATATGGTGCTTGGTATGAAAAGATGCTCAACAAATATTTGTTATATACTGTATATGTTGATCTATGAAGACCAACTGTTACCAGGCAGTCCTAATAACAATAGGGTGTTTGTTTGTTTGTTTTTTCCTAATCACATGCCCTAGTACCATTACCTGTGTCTGTCATTAGAATTTCCCTCCAAATTCCTAGCAACTGACAAGGTCAAGTGGCAGGGAATTCAAAACACAGCCAGATATCATTAAAATATAAATCTACATTTAGACCAAGATCAGCTTCTAGTCTAGGAGAATCAATCAAATAATGGCTGAGAAGAGGGTTGGGTTCCCTGAAGAACAAAAGAAAAGCTTAGTCAAGCCTCTAGTAACTCAAAAAGTTAAGCCAAAGGGGGATTTGTTGAGAAGTCCAAGGATGGCTCTACCTTCAACCCTGGCTAGTTTTATAAGCCTACATCAGTTCAAGTCATCAGCTCATTTGCCCTTTCTCACTCCAAAACTTGCCTCTGTTCGCTTCTACTTATTTTGGAGCAGTTGCCTGACTTTCTCCTACAGATAAGCCTCCTCCATGAGACAGGAAAGCCAGCCACCAAGAGTTCCAAGCTGACCTCCTTACAGCAGATGATCTTAAAGGCAAGAAACCTGCTTTCTTCTGGGGTCTGTATAGCAAATCACAGGGAAGGACTGAATGATTTTATACCAACAGTGTGGAACTGGGGTGACTGCCCAGACCTGTGTGGTGTGTCATCCCTGTGGTTAGGAGGCTCTGAGATTGACAGTTCCACCTGAATGACATAAGGAGGGACAGTTTCCAGAGGAAAGGGGGTGCAGGGCAGACAAAAACAACAGGTGTCCATGACAATAGCACTTGTTCTCAGGTTGCGTAGAGACATGACTTATCCACCAAAACAATCAGAAAAGGATAAAAACAGTAGTGTATTCACATGCCACAGTGTTGAGTCAAAGCCTTTCAGGAAAAGGAAGTGATCTGATGGCATAAAAGAGATTCTTTGGAACAGAAGGAGAAAGACACAAATATTTTGGTCAACCTCCCTCCTCACAGTTGAGAATGATCACTGTAATCACCCTATCTCCAAATTAAGTTCAGAAACTGTGATCTGATAACTTTGCCGGCAATTAGCCAGAATGTCTGAAATTGGGACACTGGGAAAATCTGGAAGATCTGGTCAACATAATCCTATTCCTGGTTGAGAGAACGGGCCTGATGGAAGGACTTATTTTTCTTACAAATAACTTTTTTCTGATTATAAGTGGGATGTGTTTATTGTTAAAATTTTGGGAAATACAGAACATAAACGAACATAAAAATCGCTCTTGTATTTGTTAGGATTGAGTGTGACTGCAAATGATGGAAACCTCAAGATAACAGTGGCTCAAATAAGACTGAAGTTTATTTTGCTTGCAGCTACATGAAGTTGAAAAGTCTAGGCTGGTTTGATAGTTTTGCTCCACAGAGGCCTTAGGGTGCTCAGGCTCCTCCTGGCTCACTATTCTGCCATCCGTGCAGTGTGGCCTGAATCCTCATCATCCAGGCTGCAGAGCAGAAAGGCAGCCAGAAAGAGAAAGGGATAAAGAGGCCAAAGGACACATGCCAGTTATCTTCCAGGGAAGTTTCTCAGAAGCAGCAACACAACACTTCCACACCATCCCAACAGTAAGAACGTAGTCATGTGGCCACACTACCTGCTGGGGAGACTAAGAAATGTAGTCTTTATTTTGGGTGCCTATTTGCCAAGCCAAAACTCTATTACTATAGAAGAACAGCTAATGAGGCAATTAGGGGTCTCTGATAAACTCGTAATCATACTATCCAGAGAGAGCCACTGTTAACATCTTGGTATGCCATATATACACACAGATATCCACACACACCCATATATATATATATATATATATATATATACATATATATATACGTATGTATGTATATATATGTATATATATATGTATGTATATATATATATATATACACACACACACACAAATATATGATGTGTATACATGTGTATACATATATATGTGTGTGGGTGTGGGTGTGTATGTGTGTGAATATATACTAATATATAATACATATGAATAATATATAAATATACATGTTTTAAAGATCTCTTTATTTATTTGACACAGAGAGAGAGAGAGACTACAGTGAGAGAGGGAACACAAGCAGGGGGAGTGGGAGAGGGAGAAGCAGGCTTCCCATGGAGCAGGGAGCCCGACGTGGGGCTCGATCCCAGGACCCTGGGATCATGACCTGAGCTGAAGGCAGACGCTTAATGACTGAGCCACCCAGGCACCCCAATGTATAAATATTTTTAAGTGAAATTGAGATCGTACCAAATATACTATTTTTGCATCTTGCTTTTTTGAAAAATTGCACTTTAAACTATTTTAGCACTGAGGCATTTAACAATTAATGTAATGTAATCCATCATAATTTTCTTTTTTTTTTTTTAAAGATTTTATTTATTTATTCATGAGAGACAGAGGAGGAGAGAGAGAGAGAGAGAAGCAGAGGGAGAAGCAGGCTCCCAAGGAGCAGGGAGCCCGATGCGGGACTCGATCCCAGGACCCTGGGATCATGACCTGAGCCGAAGGCAGACGCTTAACCATCTGAGCCACCCAGGCGCCCCATCATAATTTTCTTTTAAAGATTTTATTTGTAAGCAATCTCTACACCCAACATAGGGCTCAAACTCACAACCCCGAGATCATGAGTCGCACACTCCACCAACTGAGCCAGCCAGGCGTCCCTATAATTTTCTTTTAAATAGATGCTTTTATTATATAAATCTTGGTTTATGAAGTTTTTGTTCAACTATTTATTTCAAAATAATTGTAGATTCACAGGAGGTTGAAAGGAATGTATACCAAAGTCCCACGTGCCCTTCCCCCTGCCTCCTCTAATGGTAACGACTTATACAACTATGGTACTATATCAAAACCAAAATATTGACATTGATATAATCCATAGTTTTAGATTTCATCAGTTACACATGCATTCGTGTGTGTAGCTCTATGAAATTCTATCATGTGTAGCCTTGCATAACCATCCCCACAACATCCAGAGACTCAACTGCACTATCCTTTGTGTCACTCCTTCATAGCTACACCCATCTCATGCCCCCCCCCATCCCTAACCCCTGGCAATTACTAATCCATTCTTTATCTCTCTTTATATGTTACTCCATGAATGATACATAAATGGAATTATGCAGGAAATATAGTTTGAGATTGGCTTTTCTTATTCAGCGTTAAGTTCCTTGAGGTTTATTTAAGTTGTTGCAGATATCAACAGTTTGGTCCTTTTTATTGCTGAGCCATATCCCATGCTACAGATGTGCCACAGTTTGTTTAAATATCAACCAATTGAAGGATATTTGGGAAGTTTCCAGTTTTTGGCTATTATGAATAAAGCTGCTATGAACATTCATGTGGTTTGGACACAAGTGCTCATTTCTCTAGGATGAATGACCAGGAGTGCAATTGCTGGATTGTATTATAAATCCATTTTCAGTTTTTAAAGGAACTGCCAAACTATTTTCCAGAGTGACTGCATGCAACCTACTTTTTAAACTTAACAATATGCTGTCAACAATTCTTATCATTATTTCCTATGTCATTAAATATTCTTCTAAAACATGGATGGCAGTACATAATTTCCAAACCAATTTCCTAATTTTGAATACTTAGGAATATTTCTGATTTTTATATTATAAATAATAAAGTGAAAAATGTGATTGTGGAAAAATCTTTGTGCCTATTTCTGATTATTTCCTTAGGATAAATTTCTACACTTAGACATACTGGCTTAAAGAGTATGAATGAACATTTTAAAGTCTCTTGCTATGTTTTTTTCAAATTGTCCTACTGAAAGGTGTTTCAATTTAAAATCCCACAGCAATATATGAGAATTGGGCAAAGTTTGTAAAACTACTAATATTGCAACACAAATCGCAAATGATTGGTATCTTTAACATATAAATAGACCTTACATAGCAACCAGAAGAAGATTAAATACCCAATATCAGGATACTTTGGACTGCAAGTGACAGAAAACTCAAAATTCAAAATTTTATCAATAGAGAAATGTATCACTTCATATAGTACGAAGTCTAAAAGTAGGGCAACTTCTGGATTTGTTGATTTCACACAACTTTAATAAAAGGCACCACAGTACCCAGACTAACAGTGCAGGCACTGAAGCTATACTGTTAGATTAACATCTCAATTCTTCCACTTACTAAGTGTGTATCATTAAGCAAATTACTTGTCCTATTTATGCCTCAGGTTCCTATTTTGAAAACGGTTATATTAGTAGTATCTATTTCATAGGATTGCTGTAAGAATGAAAAGAGTTTATATATGTAAAATACCCATTAAGTGTCGATATCATCAAGAGCCTAGATTCTTTCTGTTTTTCTGTTCTGCCATCCTTGGCATGTTAACTTTATCCTCAGTCTTGAGACCTCATGGTCACAAGATAGCTGCAGTAATTCTAGGCATCATATCTCAGACAATCAGAGATAGAAGAGACAAAGTAGTCTTCTCTGTTACTTAAGAACAAAGAAACTTTTCCGAACAGATCTCCCTCATATCCTGCTGGCTAGAAAATGGGTTATCCAACACCAACCTGTTAAAAAAATTTTTTTAAAGGAGAATGGAATTGCCATGATTGGCTTAGACCAATGAGAATTTACCCATAAGCTAAAACCCACTTTCCCTGTGGGTAGAAACCAAACAAAATCAGTTCTTTTAACAGGGAAGAAGAAAGAAATGGATATCGGGTGGACAACCAGAATATCTGTCATGTATCATATTAGAAAAAAATGGGCAACACATGTGCACAAGCAATTCATAAGAGAAGAAATGCAAAGGCAAATAAACATAAAAAAACATTCACCTTGATTAATGAGCAAAGAAATGCAAATTAAAAGAAGTTTTTGTATTTTCTCTAACAATTTGGCAATGATGAAAAAGAATGATAATCATCTACAACAGCAATAAATATACAAGGTGCCTAGGAATAAATCTTACACAAGATGTGTAAGACCTATAGGGAGAAAATTATAAAATTTTGCCAAACAACCTTAAAGAAGACCTAAATAAATGGAGATATATACCATGTCCATGGATAGGAAGACTCAGTATCCTAAAGATGTCAATTCTACTCGTAATTAATTTAGAGATTTAAAGTAATTCCAAGGAAAATCTTTAGGGTTTTTTTGTTTTTGTTTTGTTTGTTTTTTTGTTTTTAGGAATAGATAAATTATTTCTAAAATATATATGAAAGAGCAAAGGTCCCAAACTAGTTAAGACCCTCTTAAAGAAATATGGCAAGGGAATTTTTCTTACCAGATAGCAAGACGTTTTATAAAATAAGACAAGAGTAAAACAGATAATGTGATATTGGGTAAGGGATAGGCAAATTTAGCAATGGAACAAAATAGTCCCCAAACAGACTCACACATTATAGACACTTGACATATTACAGTGGTAGCATTAAAAATCAATGGAGGGTGCCTCAGTCAGTTAAGCATCGGTCTTCAGCTTAGGTCATGATCCCAGGATCCTGGGATGGAGTCCCACATCGGGCTCCCTGCTCAGCGGGGAATCTGTTCCTCCCTCTCCCTCTGCCCCTCCCCCAGCTTGTGCTCTCTCGCGCTCACTCTCTCTCTCAAATAAATAAAATCTTTAAAAAAAAAAAAAAGAAAATCGGTAGAAAGAGAATGGAAAAAGAAAAGAAAATTGGATTCCCACCTTTTATCCTACACAGAAAGTAACTCAAGATTACTTGTAAATTTAAATTTTTTAATTATTTAGAAGAAGAAGATAGATTATCTTTAAGCCTTTATATTAGGGAAGGATCTTTTACATAAAACATGAAAAGCATTAACTATACAAAGACAAGATGTCTTTGACATCTCAAAGTGAATAAAATGACAAGCCATGAACTGAGAGAAGATATTTATAGAACAAATAACTGAAAAAGATTAGTGTTCAGAATATATAAGGAATTCCTACAAGTGTATTTCAAAAAGGATTCTTAAGAAAGTAGGCAAGAGACACACACAGGTATTTCACAAATGAGAAAAACACATGGCCAATAAACATATGAAAAAATTAACAGCCTCATCAGGAAACAAATTAAGATCATAATGATATATCCTTTATATCTATCTGATTCCCCCAAATAAAATAACTGATAATACCAAGTGTTGGTAATGAGGTAGATCAGTTGGAACTCTTTAAGTCCTACTGGAGAGAGAATTAATTAATTTAACCATTTTGGAAGACGAGCACTATTTGTAAAGCTGACTATTCATATAGACTATGCCCTAGCTGTTCCACTTGTACATACGCCAAAATACACATAAGAATATTTATAGTTTATATTCTCCCACCCCCCCCAAAAAGATTGGAAACAACCCACATATCTGTTGAAGAAAAATGAATACATAAATTGTGGTATGGTCACATGATGGAATATTATGCAGCAGTGCTAATGAGAGAACCACAGATACATGTAAGAACATAGATGAATTTTAGGAATGTCATATCAAGTGAAAAAAGCAAATTGTAGAAAATTACATTATAATGCCATTTGTAAAAAAAAAAAAACCCTCAAAACCAAGCAGAACTAAACAATATGTTGTTTAGGGATTATAAATATATAATACTTTTTTTTAAAAAAACAAAGCAAAATCAATCAAAATCTAGTGGTTATCCTTGGGTATTCAAGAAGGCAAGGAAATGGAATAGACAAACACACACATCAATGAGGTGGTTTTGGCAGTATTTCAGGGTTTTTTTGGTATATGTCACATATTTTTTTTAATTGTGGTAAAATACACAGAACAAAAAATTTGCCATTTTAACCCTTAAGTGTGCAGTTCCATGGCATTAATGTATGTCCATCATCCACCATCCATCTCTAGAACTCTTTTCATCTTGTAAAACCGAAATTCTGTACCCATTAAACAACTTATGCCTCCCTCCAGCCCCTGAAAACCACCATTCTACTTCCTATGTCTATGTATTTAAGAATCTTGGTTTTAAGTTGAGAGATGGGTTCATGTATGTTCATTTTGTTGTCATGTGTCATAACTTGTATATATATATATATTATATATACACACTACATGTATTATTTTGTATATATAAAATACTACATACCTTATTTTGTAATGGCTTGATGCCTGGAAAAATAAAGAACAATATCCAAAATTGGCCAGAACATGGTGTTAACAAGCATGTAAATTGGTACAATTTTTAGGACAATTTAAACTTAACACAAACAAAATTGACAAATGTATTATAGCTTTTGGGAGGTATGGTGTTTTCAATTTTGGTTTCCAATTATTCTTTGCTAGTATATAGAAATAAGACTGATTTTTGTGTGTTGACCTTGTATCCTTGCTATATTTACTTACTAGTTCTAGGAGGTTTTTTGTCATTGTTATTGATTCTTCAGATTTTCTGGGTGGACAATGTCTTCTGTGAATAGGGAGTTTTCTCTCTTTCTAGTCTGTCTGTAAAATTTCTCTTTCTTTTCTTACTGCACTGTCTAGGACTTTTGAGTATAATGTTAAATAGGAGTGGTGAGAGTGGACATCCCTGTCTTATTCTGATCTTAGAGAAAAGGCAGTCTTTCACCATAAAGTATTATGTTAAGTGTAGGCTCTTGGAAATGCTCTTTACTAAGTTAAAGAAGTTCCCTTCTATTCCTAGTTCTCTGAGAGTTTTTTTTTTTTAAAGATTTTATTTATTTATTCATGAGAGACAGAGAGAGAAGCAGAGGGAGAAGCAGGCTCCCCGCTGATCAGGGAGGCCAATGCGGAACTAGATCACCTGAGCCGAAGGCAGACGCTTAACCATCTGAGCCACCCAGGCGCCCTGTTTTTTTTTTTTTAATGGCTGTTGAATTTTGTCAAATCCTTGCATCGATTGATATGATCAAGTGGTTTCACTTTTTATATTGTTAATATGGCTTGTTAAATTGATTAATTTTTAAATATTAAAAGAGCTTTGCATTCTGGGTTTGAATTCTATTTGGTAATGATGTCTTAATCTTTTTTATATATTGCTGGATTTGATTTGCTAATTTGTTACAGGTTTTGCATCTGTGTTCGTGAGGGATACTGGTCTGTAGCTTTCTTGTATTAGCTTTGTCTGATTTTGGTATCGATGTATCTTTTTGGAGGGCAATTTGTCAATTGTAACAAATATCTTTAAAATGTGTGTGTCCAAAGATTCTAAGAATTTAAAGAAATAGGGATTCTCATTACACCCAGACTTTGGATTCAGATAGACGGAGATTTAAATACGAATGCATCCCCTTACCAACTGCTTAAATTTTGTGGCTGTTTTCTAACCTGTAAAATGAGGATAAGAGTACCTACCTCATAAATTGCAACAGATGAGATCATTCACACACAGTGCCCAACACCTAGTGAACTTTAAGTCAATAGTAGCTCTTGGTATTGTTATACTTGCCAGCCTCTGTAGTCTGTCCAAATGGAAGGACATCATCTTCGCTCCCATGTAAGCTCCCCCTTTGAATCTCCTCACTGGGGAGTATTCGGTCTCCTCATCCCTGATTCCTGTCTTACATTAGGTGTATGAGGCGTTGGGAATGCAAAGGCAAAAAAGGTTTGGTCCCCGTCCTCAGGGAGCTGAATCTATTAGAAACACACAGGTGCAAACGAACCAGTTCCATGCAGCAAAAGAGCATTATGACGCGTCTGCTTAAAGTGCAGCGGGTCCTGGACCCGCAATCTGAGCGTCTCAGTCAAGAGAGCGGGTGTTTGCTTGGGGACCAGGACCAGGGCGGCAACTTGTGCAGCGCAGCCTCGGGTCTTGGGGGGTAGGGGGACGCCGAGGCTGGCTGTTTCCACAGCAACGAGACAAGCCACCCTCATGGGGCCTCACTCCTCACCTCTATTCAGCGTCTGAAGAGCCACTAAAGGCCACTTCCGGTCCTCCCGCCTCCGAGACTCGCGGTCGCTCGGCTGTAACTCAGTAACTCGAGCTCCTAGCCTCTGATTGGCTTAGGCAGATGGAGGAGGCGGGATGTGGCACCGAGGGGCGTGGCCTGCGGACCCTCAAACTAGAGTTTTCCTCGCGGAGCGGAAGCCGACTTCACCCGCCCCGGAAGTGCAAGGACGGAGGTCGTACAGGTGTGGGTTCCGCCGGGGAGGCGGCTTTTTTCGAGATGCCAGGAGCCGCGGCTAAGGGCTCGGAGTTGTACGAGAGCATCGAGAGTTTCGTGGAGGCCCTGAAGCGGGATGGCGGGCAGCGCAGCTCCGAGGACATGGCTCGGGAGACCCTGGGGCTGCTGCGCCGGATCATCACGGACCACCGCTGGAGCAACGCAGGTAAGGCAGGTCTAGTTACGTCGCGTCCCTAGCCACTGTCCGGCCCCGATCTTCAGGCGGAGAGTCGCCCAGCCTCATCGCGCCCGTGCCTTCTCTCCCTCGACTGCAGAGAAACTGATGGAATTGATCCGCCGAGAGGGCCAGAGGATGACGGCTGCGCAGCCCTCAGAGACCACGGTGGGCAACATGGTGCGGAGAGTGCTCAGGATCATCCGGGAGGAGTATGGCAGGTCAGGATGTGGGCCTTTTTGCACAAGCTCTTCTCCCTGCTTGAAGCCTTTGATGGAGCTGAGCGGCTCCTGTTGCTTAAATTCCTACCCTTCCGCCCCCCTCCCTGTTTGGGTCTTGTTGCCTCCCTAGACTCCACGGGCGCAGCGATGAGAGCGATCAGCAGGAGTCCTTGCACAAACTCTTGACATCCGAAGGCCTGAGCGAGGATTTCAGCTTCCCTTATGCCCAACTCCAGTCCAACATCATTGAGGCAATTAATGAGCTGCTTGTGGAACTGGGTAAGAGTCCTGATCCCTGATGGACAGGCAGATGAGGGAAAAGAAGACCCTGGAAGTTGTTCATCAGTAGATATAGGAGATAACCAGTCTTGTGGTTCTCCGAGCTTTGTGCTCCATCCTGATTAAGAGAAAGGGTTGGAACGGGTGGCAGGACTAAGATAGCCCTCTCTGCATGTCCTTACAGACTGGCCCTTGATGGATTGCAGATCCACTGCTGCAGAGACTTAGGACAGAGCTTTATTTTCATGTTAAAGATGAACTCCCCAAAACCACAGATGATAGACTCTTCTTCCCTAAATTTCCTCTTGAATTTTTATACACACAGATGCACCACCTCCTTTCCCCTTGTCTTTGTGACCCAGGAGACCTGCATGTATTCATTACAATCAGTTCCCCAAGGGAGGAGGAAGCTGGGTCTGTGTGTCTGTAGCTACTGCTTCCAAATTCCTCCCGTTTTTCTTCTGTGGCCTCCTTTTCAGGTGGGGGTGTTGCAGCCACCTTTTAGAGGAGTTCTTTTAGGGGGAAACTCTGTTTACCCCACTCTCAGCACCTTACAGTTTCTCAGATTGGACCATTTTTTTTGCTTGAATTCATTGCCTTCAAAATGAATTCTAAGGAGCTGGTATTGCGTGGGGCAGAGTTGGGGGATAAGTGGATGAGTAGGGGTTCTGCTGGGAAAGAAGGTAGGCTGAGAACTTGGGAAGTAGAAGATCCCAGAGGAGCATGGCTTTTAAGAAAAGGTGACCTTCACATTAAGTCCCTTCACCCTGTGTTACCACTAGGTCTGCTAGGTGGGTCGTCTGTGTGAAGGGCACTTGTCTCTTTCCATGTTCTGTCATGATTGTCTCGTGTTGTGGCATATGGCAGTTTCACATTTTCCTTGCCAAACTGACTGTTGTTGCAGAAGGGACTACAGAGAACATTGCAGCCCAGGCTCTGGAGCACATCCACTCCAATGAGGTGATCATGACCATTGGCTTCTCCCGGACAGTAGAGGCCTTCCTCAAAGAGGCTGCCCGAAAGAGGAAATTCCATGTCATTGTGGCAGAGTGTGCTCCTTTCTGTCAGGTAGGGGGACTGCTGGAGCTGCTAAGAAAAATGAAAAATGAGGAGGGAATAAAGGAGCGATAGATGGGCTCCATGCCAACTTTGACTTGATAAGTAAGACAATGAGAACACACATCTATGAAGGGAATTTTCGAGTTGTTCATCCTGTCAACATTCTTTTTTTTTTTAATTTTTATTTTTTTAAAGATTTTATTTATTTATTTGAGAGAGAGAGAATGAGAGATAGAGAGCACGAGAGGGAAGAGGGTCAGAGGGAGAAGCAGACTCCCCGCTGAGCAGGGAGCCCGATGTGGGACTCGATTCCGGGACTCCAGGATCATGACCTGAGCCGAAGCGACCTGAGTCGCTTAACCAACTGAGCCACCCAGGCGCCCATTCTTTTTTTTTTTTTTTTTTAAGATTTTATTTATTTATTAGAGAGAGAGCACGCACAAGCAGGGGGAGGGGCAGAGGAGAAGCAGACTCCCCGCTGAGCAGGGAGCCCGACGCGGGACTCGATCCCAGGACCCTGGGATCACGACCTGAGCCGAAGGCAGACGCTCAACCGACTGAGCCACCCAGGCGCCCCTTCTGTCAACATTCTTAAACATTGGTTTAGGAAAGTTAGGGGAAATGCTGGGGCCAAGAAAAGAAATATATTGGTTCTTTTAGGAATCAAAATAGGGTAAATTACCCTTGGGGATGACTGATGCTTGCTCTGACCTCACTCAATCCCTATGTAAATAATAGGCCTCTAGAAAGGAAATATGTAAGGATGCAGGAGGTCATAAAAGAATGAGCCAAGAGCTGTGCTGTTAGCGCTCCCTAATTACACAAGCAAGCAGTATTTCCAGTTTTCTGGCTGCGCTAGTGCTCCTGTGGAAAATTCAGCATTTATTGGCTTCTCCTGGGCTTCTCTGCAGTGTACCAGAGAATACCTACCATGAGTAGAAAAAGGAATTACCTGTTGGCAGGTGTGTGTTGGCTGTGCCCAGTATTACAGAATTGTCCAGATCCAGTTCCACTGGAGATGCCTTCCACTCTCTCTCACCCTCTCTCCTAACATCAGGCCTTTCTCTCCTATTGTAGGGTCACGAAATGGCAGTCAATTTATCCAAAGCTGGTATTGAGACAACTGTCATGACTGATGCTGCCATTTTTGCTGTTATGTCAAGAGTCAACAAGGTAGGTGTATTTGGAGTTATATTGAATTCATGAAGATTATACTTCTAAAATACTCTTTTTTTTTTTTTTCTCCCTCCTATAATATCCATGAGAAGAGAAGAAAACTTCTGGCGCCTTTTAAAAGTCCATGCTGGGCCTTTTTAATATATTAACCTGATTTCTTTTCCCTTTATCTGTATCATTGTTCCTCACTTAGAGTAGCTTCTTTTTGTTTTAAAGATTTTATTTTTAAGCAATCTCTACACCCAACATGGGGCTCGGACTACAACTCTGAGATCAAGAGTCCATGCTGTACTGACTGAGCCAGCCAGGTGCCCCAGGGTCGCTTCTTTTTGGTGAAAGCATTGGAAGAGAATGAAATAAGGCTAAGTGTGGCAGCTGCTAGGAATTGGGTAGAGGGTCCCTGCCTTCTGCTCAGAGAGCTTGACAGTGATGGATGGTGAATAGAAAGGCTCTTAGCTTTCTCAGGAGGTGTGGCATATAGATTCCAGAAAAGGCAGGGCTAAGGGCAGGAGATAGTGCAGCTTCCTGTCACATACAATATTCATTCTTTCTTTGGGAAGCCACTCTTGAGCTAGAACTCATGGTCCTTACCATAGAATCCCTTTTCCCTGACTAGTGTGTGACCCTCACAATGTCGAGACTGAGGCCTGAGCATTTAGCCTGTGGTGCCCAATGGCCCATTTAAGGCTCCATCCGTAGGATGACTCACATTTTGCTTCCTGTTCCAAAGGTGATCATTGGCACAAAGACCATCCTGGCCAACGGTGCCCTGAGAGCTGTGACAGGAACTCACACTCTAGCACTGGCAGCAAAACACCATTCCACCCCGCTCATCGTGTGTGCTCCCATGTTCAAGCTTTCCCCGCAGGTATGTCTGTCTGTAGCCAGCAGAGAGAAGGAAGCCAAAGAGTAGGCTTGAACTCTGGGCCTTCAACCTACTCACTCTGGGGCTTCTCTTTATCTGCGTTTACTAAATGGCTTAGTAAATGGCCCCCCCCATAGGGGCCAGAAAAAGCCACAGAAGTCTTGAATCAGGAAAAAAAAAATTGATAGTTATAACTTGTCAGTTTTGAGAAATCAAAATTGTAAGGTCAGGATAGTACGTGGCTGGGGAAGGCCCTTTGTTGACATTGCCACCATTGCCCATCACGCTGATCATTTCTGAAAATGCCGAACAAGTTGAAACCCAGAACACAGAATCAGTTTTATTTTTCATCATTGGAAGGACTGTCCTCTGTAGCCTGAATACAAGCAGTATTACAAAGTAAGAGCCATTTCACTAGCAATAGAAGCTGTTTGCTTTGAAATACCAACCTATTTGCAGTTCTCTTTTTTAAATTGAGGTGAAAGTCACATAACATACAATTAACCATTTTTAAATGTACAGTTCAGGGGCATTTATTACATTCACAGCATTGTGCAACTACCACTCTCTGGTTTCAAACCTTCATCATCCTAGAAAAAACCCCGTACCCATTATGTCATCACTCCCTTTTGCCCCCTCCGCCCACCTCCTAGGAATCGCTGATCTGCTTTTCTGTCTCTGTGGCTTTGCCTGTTTGGGATATTTCATACAAAAGAAATCATACAATATGTGCCTTTTGTTTCTGACTTCTTTCACTTAGCATGTTTTCAAGGTTCCTAGCTGTAGCACAGCGCTTGGTTTCTTTCTGTGGCTGAATAATACTCTGTTGCAGGGACCTACCACAATTTATTTATCCATTCACCTGTTGGTGGGCAGTTGGACTGTTCAACCTTTTGGCTTTTGTGAATAATGCTGGTGTAAGCACTGGTGTACAAGTTTCTGTGTGGACATACCTTTTTTATTTCCCTTGGGTGTATACTTAAAACTGGAATTTGCTGGGTCTCTCTCATGCCTTTTTTTTTTTTTTTTAATTTTTTTCTTTGTCTAGTTCCCCAATGAAGAAGATTCATTTCACAAGTTTGTGGCTCCTGAAGAAGTCCTGCCTTTCACAGAAGGTACAGAAGGGTGTGTTTTGTGTGTGTGTGTGTGTGTGGGCGTGTGCGCATGCATGTGCACGTGTACGTTTTGGTCTTTTTGCTTTTGTTTTAGTAGTCAGTGGGGATTGAATACTGCCCAGTTGTGCTTTTTATCGTAATTCTCATGGGGACTTCTCTTTAGCATCTTAGAGTGTGTGGGGACCTCATCTAGTCCATGTTCATTTTGTTCTGAGACTAATATATTTCACTGAGTATTGGGGCCATGGTGGGTTGGATCATTCAGCATTGATGGGGTTTGGCTTTGCACATTGCTTGACACACACGCAGCAACCCAATGGGAAAATGTACTCATTCTCATTTGCTGTAGGGAGTCATTTTGGTGACATGGCTGCCAAAGGAAGCATGCTCTAAAATGTTCCTAATATAAAACTTGCCTATAACCTGGATACCTTCATGTGTTGGGGTCCTTTTCCTCTGACTTCTGAAGGCAGCAGCTGTGCTCAATGAGCCTGCCACCTCATCAACATAAGATGGCCTTAAACGCCCTCTGGGAGGCACCATACTTGGGGTGTTAATTCTTAGAAGTTGAATAACTTCATCCATTTATTCACACATTCATTTTTTCAAGGATTCTTTGTATCTTTTGAGTACCCACTATGTATACAGCACTATTCTAGGTACTAAGGATGTAACAATGAACAACACAGGCCCTGCTCCCACGGAGCTTATGTTCTATTGCAGAAGACAGACAAGAATATGTCAGGTCATGGGATGTTTTGGGAAGAAAACAAATAACGATGATGGGATGGAAAGTGGTAGGAGACTATGTTAGTGGGGGAAGGGTCTAAATGAGAGGACATTTCAGCTGAGTGCAGAATGAATAGAGCCCCACCATGTAAAGATCAAGGAGAGTCTCCCAGGTGTTGGTGCAAAAGGCCTGAGTTAGGCCTAGGCTTAGCCAGTTGGAACAAGATGGCCATATGGCTGGAGAGTAGTGAGTACGAGGGAGAGTGGGATAAATTATAATTAGCGTAGCACAGTGGGGAGGGGCCAGATCTTGAGGGCTACTATCCCAAGCTGGAATTATTCTTAGGGCTATGGAAAGGCATTGAAGAGTTTGAAGCAGGAGTGTCATGATGTGAAGTCATCTCTTCTGGTTTGTACTTTGCTGCAGCTTCCCCTTTTTGGGGTAGCAAGTATGCCTGCATTATTGAGTCTAGAATCTGTGTGCTTAGTTATTAGAGCAGGATCCTCGGTTTTATCTTTAGCACGTGTAATTGCCTTTCAGGGGACATTCTGGAGAAGGTCAGCGTTCACTGTCCTGTGTTTGACTACGTCCCCCCAGAGCTCATTACCCTCTTTATCTCCAACATTGGTGGGAATGCACCGTCCTACATCTACCGCCTGATGAGTGAACTCTACCATCCTGATGATCATGTCCTATGACCACCACATGTCCTATGACCACCACCTGTCCTAAGCAGAAGCTGCTTAGCCAAATACAGAATGGAGAGGGACTTCAGTGTGACTGCTGAAAACATCGTCCTTGTAATGGGGAGTGACCTGGAATCAATCTGAAAAAACTTAATACTGTTTCCTTCCCTTTTAGTCATCCCATAACAAGGATGCACATTCAGGACTGTCTCTTGCCTTTCTGATCTTAACAGAAGCAGCAGGGCTTGACCTATAAATTTTGGAAGTCTTTTGGGGCACCTGGCTGGTTCAGTTGGTAGAGCATGTGACTCTTGATCTCAGGGTCGTGAGTTTGAGCCCCACGTTGGGCACAGAGTTCACTTAAAATTTTTTTTGGTGGGGGAGCCTCTTAACCTCTTAGTGACCTGGGGAGTCTGGAACTTAAGTTTCAGGAACTTAAACTTTCTGGTTCAGTGGGGTGTTAAACTTAACACTGAAGACCTTGCTGGGATACAGGTTTTTGCTCAGAAATGGCTACCACACCTTTTCCTGGGCTGTGCCAATAAAAGCTTCTTAAAGATTCCTGAGTTGGTTTATTTATTGTTCTGCTGTGATTGAACTGCCTGAAACAGCGGCTGCAGAGCCCTTTTTGTGCTTTCATGGAGTGCTGTAATTAGAGGGAACCAGCTAAAACAAATGCAAATGAAAGTATTTACAGTTTCCTTCCTAATTCACTGGCAGTGGTCCCCAGCAACTTGTTAGTAATCTAAGACAGTGGTTCCAAAACCTCTCTGATCATCAGAATCATCTGGGAGCTTAAAAAAATTACCATCTTGGGTTCTATCCCAGACGTACTTCATCTGATCTTTGGGATGGCACCTGGGAATCTGCTTAAAGCAAGTAAGAGACACTGTGGAACATTATGTATACACTGCAGTAGAGGTTTCAAAAGGGTGGCTTAAGGGCAGTGTTTGGATTAAAGACGTTTTTGGCTGGTTCACTCTGTATTTAATTTGAATTAGTTACCAATATTTAAAAATGAAAAAAGAAAAACGTGGAGCTTGCACATTAAACAAATTCAGATTTCCTGCTTCTCTTGAAAACAGAAGCTTTGGCAATTCTGTTTCCAATTCCAATTTCCCAAATGGCAGCAGCTGACTGCAGCTGGGCAGCTTCTGACTCCATTAAATGGAAAACCCTTTCCTGCAGTCCCTCCCATTTAACTCATTGACTGTTACCTGCTTAACCCCTCTCCCATTTAACTTATTTGCATTACCTGCTTAACCCCTCCAGGCATTTGCTTTGTGAGCCTTGTGTTAAACAGAATGGGACAGAACAAGCTAGGAAAAAGTCAAGCTGCAGAGCACTATGCATAATATGACCTCTACTTATTAAAACAAAACATTATGTTCATGCAGTAGGATAAAAGTCTGGAAGAAGGGGCACCCGGGTGGCTCAGCTGGTTTAGCGTCCAACTCTTGGTTTAGGCTCAGGTCGTGACCTGGTCCTGGGATTGAGCCCAGCATCAGCTTCCTGCTTAGCAGAAAGTCTGCTTCTCTCTCTCTCTCTCTCCCCCCCTCTGTCCCTCCCCACAGCGCGTTCTCCCTCTCTCTCAAATAAAATCTTAAAAAAAAAAGAAAGAAGAAGAAAGTCTCCCCAGGTAATCCAGACGACCTGTCATTTTTAGGAACCACTGGTCCAGAGGTCCAAGGCAGACTTGGTGTGCTGAGGAGCCCCTGGGATGCTGGTCAGAAGCCAGCTTCCTGTCTCCTGCGGCATTGTCTGTGGGGAGGAGGGAGGGCGCACTAGGGGTCTGCATGTTTAACAAGCACCCCAAGGGATTTTAACAGGTGATTTGATAACTACACTTTGGTAAACAATGGCCAGAGGTAGGCTATGAGGGAAAGGCCTCTATGACATTAACTTGAGGTATATCTTTGCCGTAGGGTCCTTGTCTTCCCTGAAAGAGGGTGAAAACAAGACTGAAGAGGGTCAGTCTGAAAGATGGACCTAAAAGCTCTATGACTCAGAAGAGCCTGACTCACTCAGGCCTCAGTCTGTCAATTATTTCTTAAAGCATCTAAGACCCCACGCTTTCTCAGTGAAGTGGCTTACAGCTACCAATTATGAGCAATTGTCTCTGAAGGCACCAATTCTTACAGCAATTCACTTGGGTACAACTGTGTGGTCTGGAGTAAAAGCAGCAGTGAGTCAAGGAACTTAAATCTGTTTCTGGCTCCAAAAATGCTTTATGATACTTGTCCTTTGTGCATCTTAGTCTCTGGGTCTAAAATTAGCACCCACATTCTTCCCAGGCATAAGTGAGATGGATGAGGTTTACAAGGGTAGAGGCTCTGTCTCATATTGGTCAACTCTTAAAGTTCCTGGGACAGATGAACTGCACCAATGCCGTATTCTTTAGGCTCTTTAGGACCTCAATTAAGCAAATCCCACAAAGCTATTTATAGGCCTCATTTTTCTATTTCCCTCTCTCCCTTTTCCTGTTTGAGGAAGAGTAAATATTGGAACCGGAGAGCCTGATCCGAACAGGGAGAGACAGCGGCTCCATGTTAATTTCCTACCTGTTGGCCTCTGTGCCTGTCCCCCGCCCCTGCTTTTGCAGGCGGAACCCGGAAACTAAGGACGAAAACTTGTAGCTTTAGCTTGAAGAGAATTAATAGAAAGAGGATTCCGTGGATGTGAAAGTCTTCCTGGAGACGCTAAATAAACCAAGTTAGAGAATTACTCAATACAGTTTGTAAAGACACTTTTCCCACGGTTTTGTATCTTCCAATTTGGGCGGAGGGCAGGAAAGGCACAATTCTTGGAACTCAAATAAGGAACAGAAATTCCTAATTTAGCCTCAGAAGAGAAGTCTCTGAAAAATACTCCACCAAGGAAAACTTCAGCGTAAAGTGATACCTCAAAGAAATACATGCCGGTACCCGTAGGATCATACATTTCACAGATGTGCTTCGAAAATCATTTCTCAAAGCAATCCGTCATACCAGTCTTTGGCGTAATGAAGGCTGCCAGTCCTGCGGTTCCATCATCGAGCTACGTGACTCTATAACACCACATATGTAGAACTCAGTACATCCGAACTGGCCACAAAGATAGTACCAGATGGTGATGTAATTATGGTAAAGGCCCCATACTATCCACCTGTCCTCGCAAAACTTCTGCAGACATGAACCTCGTTGACACAAAGGAGCTCTTCTGAAATGTGGTTTGGAAGGGTTTTATATCTGGCCTACTTCGCTTTGAATTATTCTTTCATTCACCAAACAGCTGTTCCAGGTTATTGTGCAATGGCTAAGCAATTATTAATAAAGAGCTTATAGTCTAAGCTTTCAGTCTTTTGCATGATGGAGGGCCGCCTTTGAGCCTAACCACACAACTCTGACTGCCTGATGTTTACATTAAATACTGAGCTGAAGAGAAGGAGCCTTTCAGGAGTGTTTTTTCAGGCATGTTACATTTAGAATTAAGACCTGCATTGAGAAGAAGGAAGCTACTCGAAAACGTGACAAGATTCCTAAAGTTCATAATGTATATGTAAAATTCTGCAGTTTACTATGAGGCACGACGAAGTACTTTGAATAAATAATACACTAACAGCAGTAGTGAACTCCCGACTCTGAACCACCTTTTTTTCCCTTTTGCGGCGGGGGAGGGGCGTGGCGGTGGCGTGGATAGGCCACCACCACTGCATACTGCTTGCTTTTGCAGTAAATAAGATTTAAGTTGTTTAGTCGGGCAAGTTGTAAGGGGAAAGTCAGGCCAAATCTAGCTTCTTCACACTGCTGCTGGAGTCACGCTAGCTTGCGGGCTCCACACTCAGATCCCCCAGACCGGGATCAGGTTGCCGGCACTTTATCAGATGTTTCTGAGCACAGAGTGCTGTGACAAACGGGGATGGGGTGAAAATGATCCAAGGGTCTGAAAAACCCTAAGCCGGGGGAGAGCCTCTTTTTTTCTTTATATCCCCACAAATTCTGATACGTTTAGAAGGGACTCATACATTTAGTTACTGAATGATGAATAAGTGAAGGGAAGGAAGGGTTTAATTGGTACAGATTATCTAGATTTTCGGTTTCCCAGACTTCCTTCTTCTGAGTCCACTTTGTTGCTATCTTCCCGTCACTGAGCAGCTTCAGCTGAGAAAGGGTGAAAGGGCATGACAGATAATGGCAAACCTAGCGGTCAGTTCGCTAGCCTGCTTGTGTAAAGGCTTTCCTGGAATGGGGTGGCACTTCAGGTAGAAAACAGGTAGGAAGAGTCTGGCTCTTTATTCCAGAAACTGCTCTTCCCGCTTCATTCGGACATGCCGATGGATATGCCACGGTGGGCTCCCACTTGAGGCTTCAGCCGAGCACCGCTGTCAGTGCGTTCTAGGAACTGATAGGCTGCGTCTGTTTGCTCACCGTGCGTGGCTTCCTCAGCCCCCTACACATCTCTAGAACTTGGTCTTGGGCCCCCTCCTGCTCCGCCCCTGTTCTGGCTGCTTTGTTTTTTTCCACTGTTAGGTTCAGATCCCATCTGTTCATTTGTGTCTGACCTTTTCTTTGCCTGGCTCTGATGTGTGACTGCTACAACCTCTCCATTCTCAACTGCTCATGGAGTTACAGAACCCCAGCTAGGTTCTGGATCTTTCCCTAGCCTTCTCCTCAGTCTCTCCCCTCCCTTCTACACTCTAAGCTTTGCCTTAAGCTTTTCTGATACTAGTTCCTATTACCATCTATAGCCTTAATTTCTGACAGAACTGTTATCTCCTCTTTTCCCAGTAAAAGCTACATAGCTGGAACTGAGTGACCCCTAAACCTAGAGGAAGTTATCGCATTCAATCATCAGTTTCCTTGTCCTCTCCCTGACTAAAGTTAAGCTTCTTGCAGGCATGCACCCTTATTACTCAATAAAATTGTAATGAATATTCCCAAAAAAGGAACCCTGGAGGGTGGCCTCATTGCACATCGCATCTATCAAGTTTTACTCTGAAGTTAATGAAGTCTCCACCAGCCAGACTCTAATAAAGTTGGAACTAAGTTGACAAACTGGTAAGTCCCTCACAAATTAGAAATATATGGGCAGCATGGGTTAACAATGGGAAACCACGTGAAGGAGTGTGCCACGTGAAGCCACATGGACCTGGCTCTGAATTCTGACTCTCTCTTTTTTTAAAGATTTTATTTATTTATTTGAGAGAGAGAGAATGAGATACAGAGAGCACGAGAGGGAAGAGGGTCAGAGGGAGAAGCAGACCCCCCGCTGAGCAGGGAGCCCGATGCGGGGCTCGATCCCGGGACTCCAGGATCATGACCTGAGCCGAAGGCAGTCGCTTAACCAACTGAGCCACCCAGGAACCCTGATTTCTGACTCCCTTAACGAAAGGGGAAACTACTCTGAGGCTCAGCAGTCTCACTGTAAAAGAGACACTAGCTTGCTAACAGAACTGTTGTAAAGACCAGAGATAATGTACACAAAGCACTGGGTATATTTATTCTTGTTATTGGAGCCAGAAAACTTGTTTACCATTCTCAGCTTTACTACTTACACTTAGTACCTATGTGATCTTAGACAAATCACTTAATATATTTCAGCCTTTGTAAAAAAAAAAAAAAAAGGGACGCCTTGGTGGCTCAGATGGTTAAGCGTCTGCCTTCGGCTCAGGTCGTGATCCTGGGGTCCTGGGATGGAGTCCCGCGTCGGGCTCCCTGCTCCGCGGGAAGCCTGCTTCTCCCTCTGCCCCGTGCTCGTGCTCTCTCTCTCAATAAATAAAATCTTTAAAATATATATATATATATATATATATATTTCAGCCTTTGTAAAATGGGGAGCACAACATCATCTTATCTCATGGGTTGCCAAGAAATTCAAATAACATATGCAAAAAATTATTTTATAAACCTTAAGGCACCATAAAGGTGTTAATGATTACTATCATGTGTTAGAAAATTAAATATATCTTTGCTCTATGGCAGGTAAGTTAAAAACAGAACAAAACAAAATCCTAATAGGCAACAAAAGTAACGTTAGATATTTTTGGTTAATAGGTTGGTTTTATGCTGATGTATGCAACAGAATTTATAAATTATTAAAATAGGATAATTATCTCTTCCATTACTTGAGTCAGGCTAGCCAGGAAGATTGGTTACATAATTTATGGAGAACTTTTTCTAACCCTCTATTAAAAACAAAAACAAAAACATGGTGATTTGGGATTATAGCAAAACACTTTGAAACTGTACCCCATCATCCTAATATAAGAGGTATCATAACACTTTTTTTAATCCCACAAATTGGTCTAATCAAAAAAAATTTTTAAACTCCCAGAACAGCTGGCCTCCGTATAGCTCTGGAGAGTGAAAACAGAAGTCCAGAAGCCACAGCACCCCACTGGGCCTGGAGGCAGAGTCCCTGAGACCCTTGCAAATCCCCTGAAAACACCCTCCTTTTTGAAGGTCATGTCTCCCAGTCTATGTAACTGTTTATATGTATTTAGAAGAATAAAGGCCATTTTTAGACAGTGGTCCCTATTCTTCAGGATTCCAATTACATAATTCTACAAGGATCCCCTTGAAAACCAGTGAAGGCTTTTCCTGAACCTTCTCTGAGACACACACTAATGAATGCAATACTTCATTGCTCCTGTAAGATTCACTGCAGGGCTACTGGCAAACAAACTTTTCTTCCATGAGCACAAACTTGTTTCCTGTATTAAAAACGAGAAAAATCATTCCATTGATACAAAGGCCAATTTGAGCCGGCTGCAAAATACAACAGTGGAAATTCTCACTGCAACGTCTTTCTCATTGTACAGTATCCTAGTTGCCGTAAACACTGCTAGCTGGTTTTTTGCTTTTCTTTTTGTCCTTCTATAAAACTTTAGTCTGTTGAGTCTTATTAACCAGAAATCAAACCTTCTAAAAAGGTAGAGGAAATACAGCTTAAGGATGGCATAACAGGCAAAGATCAGTTCTGGTCCCAAATGAAATTATGAGGTCATTAGATAGGCATACTGTAATAAAACCAAGATAGGATTTGGAAGGGACCAAAAGAACCATTGTCTCCTGAAAAAATGTAGAGAACATATCTGGTTAGGTTGAAAGAACAAATGCTGCATTTTGATATGAAAATTGCTTTCACATAGAGAGATTCTTAAAGTACCCCCCCAAAATTGTATTTTAAAAAACAAGTTCATAGGGGTGCCTGGGTGGCTCAGTGGGTTAAGCGTCTGCCTTCGGCTCAGGTCATGATCCCAGGGTCCTGGGATCGAGCCCCGCATCGGGCTCCCTGCTCAGCGGGAAGCCTGCTTCTCCCTCTCCCACTCCCCCTGCTTGTGTTCCCTCTCTTGCTGTGTCTCTCTCTGTCAAATAAATAAATAAAGTCTTTAAAAAAAAAACAAAAAACAGGTTCATAGTACTTTCACCATTTTACCAATTGGGATATGAACAGTATCAGATTCTGAATGAGATTTTAAAGAGGCAATAAGACAAACAACCAGAACAGGACTTCACATTTTCTCTATTCTATCCTTGTGCTTGTTTCTCTTTATCAATAGTTTTTATCCCTAAAATAATCTAACTATAGGCCTGATGAAAGACTGCAGGGGACGTTTTTATTGGGTGTAGAGAAACTCTTTAAGTCTGAGATTTAGAATGTACAGCAGCAGGAGCAGGAAGTGAAGAAGACTGGGGGGAAGGAGGGGACCAATGCAGCACGGCTATGGGCTGTGCAGGAAGGCAGATTGGATCCTGGGGAGTTCAGCGTCAGGCAAATCACATCAATGCCAACTATAAGGCTGGAAAAAAATTGCAAAACAAAACCAAACCATTTCTACCCCCCCAATAAAAAACTCACAAATGAACCAATTAATCATTAAATTTTATCTCATTTTAAATAAGTTATAAAAAGTAGATATTATAGGGCAACCTCCTGTGTCCAGGGCTGCAGATGAACGAACTAGCTTTAGCTTGAAGGGATCATCTGCTCAAGAGTGACTGGTCACGTTGCCTGGGGGCACAGGCCAACTCAAGACTCTGCTGGTACCTGTGGCTCATGCTCTCTGCAGAGGCATATAGGTAGCATCCCTTTGGTTCCTTACAGATCAGTAAATCTCGATTTACTGATTTACTCCAGGCTTTGCCTTGTGTCACATCTTTCTGCTTTTCCAAAGAGATGCCAGGCCTGGGCCATTTTGCGAAGTTTAGCCAGATTGGGTTTAATCTGTGGGAAGAAAGAGAATAACTCCCGTATGCAGCATGAAAAGCCAAGGAGCATATAAAAAATTCCTAATTATGGCTATTCCAATCTGTTCAGATTTCTAATTTCTGGCTTCAGAAAAGATGAGAGATTTCCTTAGGATAAGTGGGGACTGTAAACTCTAAGTCTACATTCCCATTTCTTCAGGAATAAGGACAAAACTTTTTTCACTATCATGTGAAACAGTAAGTTTTTAATGGAGTAAAGTCTGCTGGATGCATCAGAAAACAAAAGTACCAGAAAACTCCATGCAAGGAAAGACTTTCTAGCCCTTACAAGGAGAGGCAAGCAAAAGAAAAGATTTTGGAAAGCAGCAACATGGACATTCCTATGATGCTCTCATGTTCTGTTTCATTTAAGATTATAACAAGAACAGAAAATGTTCTTTAATTTAAACCACTCTGGGCCTTTATTGCATTATCCACATCATTGTTCCTGGGCTGCTGAGTAATCAAGGCCAACCATAATGTGAAAATCTAAGCTTGGTTTCCTGCCTGATGATCCCCAAATCATAACTCTAGAGATCCTTGGAGATGGCTATCATTCCCAGCAAGGGCACCGCTTCCAGCAAGTACCGCCAAGCACACGGCTGCTGAGACTGTATTTGCTAGCAGTGGATTTGCTGTGTTTCTACCCACTGTCTGGAGCCCCACAGAGAACTTCCACATCTTATCGAACCGACAGCCAGGAGGCAACAGATGTTCGGGGTATGTCAGTCTGTCCATGTGTTAAGCTTATAAAATACAAAGGCATCCTGTGTGTAATCTGACAGTGCAGCCTAAGCTCCATGCTGAATTTGAGAGAGAAGATGAAATGGTGAGATTTTACATAAATAAACTTTCAATGCATACTCTTCAAAACTGCCGTACTTTGGAGAGGACTAGGGTAGACTGCATTTGGCAAACAGGAGCTGGCCAGGAAAGAAGGGACAAGCCTCGCCTCCTCCCCTCCTGTCGCTGTCACTGTACCTGTCCTTCCTGCCCCAAGTGCTCCGTGTCGGCCAGTGGCAGCATCGAGGGCCTCCCATGAGCACACTGGAACGGCAGCCGGCACCGGGACAGGCCCTCAATAAGGCGGCGGCTCTCCTCTGGGCTCAGCCCGTCATTAAACTTAATGGCCCCTAAAAGAAAGACAGAAACAAGAAGGTTATGGTGTGTATAGTGGGAAACTAATCCTGACCCTGGGCCAGAGCCAAATATCTGGGAAAAGCGAAAGGTTTCTTAGGCTTCTTCATGTGACTTTAACACTGCTTGAAATTGGCACTTACTGACCATGGATGAAACTAAAGGCTTCAGGACCGACCTGTCTCTCAGCTTCTCCTTATGGAGTCATTGTCTTTCTAATCCCTCGAGGAGGCATTCCTTAACTTGTTAGGAGTTTGCTTTCAGAGTTTTTCTCAAGAGGCAGGGGCAATATTTTCCTACTTCTTACAGGTTGTGAAATCAAGGTCATCTTTTAGCCAATCTATCACCAAGATCTCTGATTGTGCCCTACAATGTCCATTTTATTTGCTTTTTTCTATTTCCATAATAATCTTCCTGATCTAGACTCTCATGTGGTCAGAACCTGCCTTTATGTATGCATTAATTCTCTCGGGCAACAAATATTTGTAAGTATAGACTTCGTAGCAGGAGCTATGCCAGGCAGTGAATGAGACAGATGGTCTCTGCCCTCACGGGCTTATGATCTAATGGGTCTAATAGGTGAGAGACAAACATTAAACAAATAATTATATGATAATTATAAATTTTTGTTGTAGGCTTCTGATTTTTCTTACCAGCCTAATTTCTTGGTATCCTTGGTATTCTTTGCTGCTCCTCATGTAACTAATTTGTTTCTGCCTTTGAGTCTGTGCACAGGTTATTTTTACCTCTTGTGGTTAACTTCCCTTCTATCCTATGAATCCATGTCCCTCAGCTCATTCAAACTTGACTCAAATGCATCTCCTCCATGAGTGACTCCTCCACTCATATATGTCAGTCAGAATTATGGTCAAACGTATGTGTTGGTATTTTGCTTTGTAAAAGCAATTTTTAGTGTTCACTTTTGTGTATCCAGCTTCTTGATCCAAATTGTACCCTCCAAGAAGTGAGTCGTAAATGCGCCTTCCACTTCTTCCATAACTGTTATACCCCCGCCAGTTCTTAGCATTTGGAAGCACTCACTAGCTGGTGTGTTGAGTCTTACCGTGGCAAGCCTGGGATGCCAACACCTTCTGGACAGTCAGTGGCAAAGTCCCTTGGATGGCTCCTGTGGTCTGGAGTAGCTAATGCATAAACACATTCTTCATTAATGGGAAAAGGAAATGGGACCATAGAGCCTTTTGTGTGTGGTGCCTCTGTGTGAAACCCCAAAATAAGAGAAAGGGCTTACCTCCACTTGTTCTCGAATAAATTCCTACAAAGCAGAAAGAAAAACAGGCTTTACTCTACTGTTATAATTGTCCTTTTATATCCTTTTATAGTTTAAAAAAACACCTCCTAAAGAAGAGCGTTCCAGCAATATAGCACTTAGGTGCAAATAATTTATTTGTTGTGAGGCACTCTGAGTATGGAAATACCAAGACAATTTAATAGAACTCCTACTGAATAGGAGAATATATTTAGCTACTGAAACCTCCTCCACAGATTACTCATAACTCATGAGGTTATGTAAGAGAGCAGCCTTGATGATTCAACTGAGTCTAAATATCAGGGAGGCTTCTCACTAAAAGGCTGTTTGTATTTATGATCTTAGCCAGAACGAGTGTAATATTACACACAAACGGAATAAATACATAACGATCATCAACACAACTGGGCACTGAGTCTGACACTTAGATATATCATAAACATAAACACTCACTTCAGTTCCCACAGACTTTTTTTTTTTTTTTTTTTTTAACAATTCCCTTCAGGTCAAAAAGCTTATTTTCTGAGGCATACTGTTCAGAAGTTTCTTCTCACTAGCATCTTGTCCCTCGGGTAGCCTTTTTAGTAGTTATCCCTGCAGATGTTAATATTTACAAAAGGACTTCAAAGAAATTTAAAGCAGACGCTATTTTTCATGCTACCAATCTGTTTAACCTCTGGAGATGAAAAACTGTTTTGAGATAAGGCACATTTAATACTTTCTTTATAAGAAAACACCAGATTTTTTTACTCCTAGACCTGGTGATGTATAAATCACCTTCCTAAGAGTACAACATGATAGATCGTCTTTTTAAACCAGACTCAGAAAATTCTCCCCCTTTCCTCATATACACTCTAGTCCACCATGCTTGTAAAGGAGCACAAGTTACTAAGAGCTAGGGGATAGATACCATGTATTTTTCAAAAGCCATGTACTTTTCCAAACAAATCTACACAGAAGGATGTCTCATAATACCTGACCCACTAACAGAGCTCAATGTGGACAGTGATCAAACCTAACCTCTTTGCCATTTTCTCTTGTGCTTGTTCATCTGGGACTTGTGAAATACCGTTTTTTAAGCCTGGTCAGGGGGAGACAGATCATATCCTCTGTTCTTTCACATTTTAATGGTTCAATTAATGCTAGATAATTTAAATAATATTAAAAAGGCTCATTCATCAGGCTAGAGGACAGAACTTTATAGAAAATATTCATGAGCTTTCAACTATCAAGATCCAAGCAGCTACCTCCTTTTTTAAGACACCCAAACTTCCAGCTTCTTCCAGAATCAACAAAATCTTTACTGATCAGTGTGACTTAACATAGTCAAGATTTTCTGAAGCCATAAGTTGTATTTCAATTTGAAGTAAACTCCTTACCAGTAGTCTTTGAAGTCACTTTGGGAAAAGTTTTTATTATAATTTTCTGGTTAAATACTTAGGGATTGAATTACAATAAAAGATTCTAACAGATCCTATCTTTTGGATTTAAGACAGTTTGGAGGAGGAGCCTTGGAGAACAAGGCTGTGTTGGGAAAAAGAACACTGCAGAAAGCAAAGCAAAGGCTGTCTGATCAAAGGGCAATTTTGGAAGGCTAAACTCTTGGTAATCCAAAAGCTGGCACTATTAACTGCCTCTTCCTCTCGAATGTCTTCTCACCCTTAGCCTACAGACATGCTTAAGTCTCTCCCATCTGAAAACAATCAAAAATCTTTCCTCAACCCTGTGTCCTGCCCCACACTTCAGACTACCCCTAACCTTTAGCTATCACCCTCTCTCTCTTCTTCTGAATGCAGCCAAAGATCTTGAAAGAGCAGTACCTAGCTCCATCTCCTCTCCCTCCACTCCCTCCTGGACCCATAGCAATCTGTCTTCTGCACCCCCACTCCCAGGAGCAGATCCCACCATGGCACCACTGTTCTCGTGATTGCCAAATCTAACTTTTCAAGCTTTATGGCTATTGTTGACCATTTCCTTCTTGCTTAAAACTTCCACTGGCTTTAGTGATACTACTTTTTCCTGATTTTCTTCCTTTCTCTCTGACCAAATATTTTCAATCATCCTTTCCGGTTTCTTCTTTTCAGCAGTAGCTTTCCAGACCTTTGCCAAAACATATGCACCCTGAATGCTGGTGTCCCAGCAACTCCACCCTTTGCTCTCCTCTTTTTATTCTTCATATTCTCCCTAGATACTCTCACTTCCCCTAGACCCTTCTCCAGCTTCTGATTTCATCAAAATATATACACTGTTAACTCCCAGAGAGGTACATAGAGCCCAGGTTTCTTTCCCAAGCACTAGATCTGTAAGTCTGCCTAACCATTAGCAAATCTCCACTTGAAGGCGCATTCAATGCACCTAAAGCCAGGCTCATAATCTAACTCCCCAGCAGGTGCACTCCTCCTCCTCTACTTCCTTCTTCTGGCAATGGCACCACCATCCTTCCAGTCATCCAAGCTAGAACCTTCAGAATTCTATCTTATCTTTTCTCCTTTATCCCTTTTATACTTTCTATTGCTCAGGTCCTCTTGATTCTACCTTCCATCTTATGTTGTTGTTTTTTTTAAAGATTTTATTTATTTCTTTGAGAGAGAGAATGAGAGAGAGAGAGAGTACATGAGAGGGGGGAAGGTCAGAGGGAGGAGACTCCCCGCTGAGCAGGGAGCCCGACGCGGGACTCGATCCTGGGACTCCAAGATCAGGACCTGAGCCGAAGGCAGTCGCTTAACCAACTGAGCCACCCAGGTGCCCCATCTTATGTTTCAAATATATCCCTCCTCTCCATTCCCAATGCTATTGACTTAGGCCCTCATCCTCTCCTATTTGAACCAGTGCAATAGCCTCTCAACTACTCCCCCTGCCTCAAACCTTTCCCATATCAATCTATCACATAATTTATCCAAATTGATCTTCTAATTTTTTTATTTTTAGATATGAATAAAGCAATTCAGATTTCTGGAAAAATGGTAGACTGAGTTCATGTGGATTTGCCTGTACTCCAAACAGAAAGAGTTAGAAATAAATAAGGAGTAGAAACCACAGTGAATTAAACAGGACACTATGAAAAAAGAACAGATAGATTTGAGAAAGAACCTAATCATAATTCTGGAAGTAAAAAAATACAGTCACTGAAATAAACTCAGCGGATCAGTTAAACATCTGATTAAACAGTAGGTGAAGAGAGAATTTAGTTCACTAGAAGATAAATGAGGGAATTTCCCAGAATGTATCACAAAGAGGTAAGACAATGGGAAATATGGCAGAGAAGTTAAAAACATAAGGTCCAGGAGACATCTGACAGGATTTCTAGGAGACGAGAGAGAATGGTGGAAGAAGCAGTGCTTGAAGTGATGATAACTGTACGTTTTCCAAATGGAAGAAGCATGATGAATCTCAAGAAGGAAATGGAAACAAGATATATCATGCGGAAATTGCAGAACCCAAAGGCAAAGAGAAAATCTTAAAATCCACCAGAGAGAAAATTAGATTACCTACAAAGTAATGATAACTAGGTTGACAATGGACTCCAATGGCATATAGAATGTCAAAGTAATGGAATGTTCTCAAAATGCTGAGGGATGACTGACAATGTGGAATTCTGTTTTTAGCTAGACAATCATACAAGTGTGAAGGCAAAAATAAAGACATTTCAAAGACAGTTTATGATTTTTTTTTTTAAAGATTTTTATTTATTTATTTGAGAGAGCGAGAATGACAGAGAGAGTGCACATGAGAGGGGGCAGGGTTGGAGAGAGGAGCAGACTCCCCGCTGAGCGGGGAGCCTGATGCGGAACTCGATCCCGGGACTCCAGGATCATGACCTGAGCCGAAGGCAGCCGCTCAACCGACTGAGCCACCCAGGCGCCCGACAGTTTATGATTTATGAACTTTTTTTTTTAAGATTTTATTTATTTATTTGACAGAGAAAGACACAGCGAGAGAGGGAATACAAGCAGGGGGAGTGGGAGAGGGAGAAGCAGGCTTCCTACCGAGCAGGGAGCCTGATGTGGGGCTCAATCCCAGGACCTGGGATCATGACCTGAGCCGAAGGCAGACGCTTAACGACTGAGCCACCCAGGCGCCCCATTTATGGACTCTTAATAAAAGAACTTTTAAAAGATTTTGGTAAAAAGAAAGCCGAACACGGAATGAACAGTAGGATTCAAGGATCAACAGTGAGCAAAAGACTCTGGTGAATATTTTGGTTAATCTAAATAAACATTGGCTAGCCACATGCAGAAGAATGAAGCTGGACCATTTTCTTACACCATACACAAAAATAGACTCAAAATGGATGAAAGACCTAAATGTGAGACAGGAATCCATCAAAATCCTAGAGAAGAGCACAGGCAGCAACCTCTGTGACCTCAGTCTCAGCAACTTCTTGCTAGACACGTCTCCAAAGGCAAGGGAAGCCAGGGCAAAAATGAACTATGGGACTTCATCAAGATAAAAAGCTTTTGCACAGCAAAGGAAACAGCTGACAAAACCAAAAGACAACCAACAGAATGGGAAGATATTTGCAAATGACATATCAGATAAGGGGCTAGTATCCAAAATCTATAAAGAACTTATCAAACTCAACACCCAAAGAACAAATAACCCAATCAGGACATGGGCAGAAGACACGAACAGACATTTCTCCAAAGAAGACATACAAATGGCCAACAGACACATGAAAAAATGCTCAAAATCATTTGACATCAGGGAAATACAAATCAAAACCTCAATGAGATACCACCTTACACCAGTCAGAATAGCTAGAATTAACAACTCAGGAAACAACAGATGTTGGCAAGGATGCGGAGAAAGGGGAACCCTCCTACATTGTTGGTGGGAATGTAAGCTGGTGCAGCCACTCTGGAAAACAGTATGGAGATTCCTCAAAAAGTTAAAAATAGAGCTACCTTATGATCCAGCCATTGCACTACTAGATAAGATACAAATGTAGTGATCCGTTTATAGCAGCAATGTCCACAATAGCCAAAGTATGGAAAGAGCGCAGATGTCCACTGACAGATGAATGGATAAAGAAGATGTGGTGTATACACACACACACCACACACACACACACACACACACACACACACACACACACACACACAATGGAATATTACTCAGCCATCAAAAAAAAGAAAGAAATCTTGCCACTGGCAACAATATGGATGGACCTAAAGGATAGTATTATGCTAAGCGAAATAAGTCAATCAGAGAAAGACAATGATATAATTTCACTCATATGTGGAATTTAAGAAACAAAACAGAGGAGCATAGGGGAAGGGAGGGAAAAATAAAACAAGATGAAATCAGAGAGGGAGACAAACCATAAGAAACTCTTAACCATAGGGAACAAACTGAGGGTTGCTGGAGGGGAGGAGGGTGGAGGGATGGGGTAACTGGGTGATAGACATTAAGGAGGGCACGTGATGTAATGAGCACTGGGTGTTATATAAGACTGGCGAATCACTGAACTCTACCTCTGAAACTAATAATACACTATATGTTAATTGAATTTAAATTTAAAAAATAGGGCGCCTGGGTGGCTCAGTTGGTTAAGCGACTGCCTTTGGCTCAGGTCATGATCCTGGAGTCCCGGGATCGAGTCCCGCATCGGGCTCCCTGCTCAGCAGGGAGTCTGCTTCTCCCTCTGACCCTCCCTCCTCTCATGTGCTCTCTCTCTCTCTCTCATTCTCTCTCTCAAATAAATAAATAAATAAAATCTTTAAAAAAATAAATAAATTTAAAAAATAAAATAAACATTGACTATAAAATTAATGACTGCTAAGGAGATTAAAAACAAGGTAGAGTTAAAATACTGAGCAACAGCATGGAAGATGGGAGGAGAGTGATGGAAGATAAAGGGTTGTAAGGTTTTTATACAGTTTAGGGAGAAGAGAGAAACAAATTACCTGAAAGTTTGTTAAGGCTGAAATTCAAGGCTAATCTAAATGAATACAATGGAATATGTAACTTCTAAACTAGCAGAGGAAAAAAAAAGGAGAAATAAAGAATACTCTAGTAGAAAACCATAAAGGAGGAAAGAAAGGGCAACAAAGACAAAATAAATTGTCTGTTGTAAAAAATAAAGTGTAGGGCACCTGTGTGGCTCAGTCCATTAAGCATCTGACTCTTGATCTCAGCTCAAGTCTTGGATCTCAGGGTTATGAGTTTAAGCCCCACAGTGGGCTCCACACTGGGCATGGAGCTTACGTTAAAAGAAAAAAAAAGTGAAACACATAAAGTAAGAAGTATGGTTCTCTTCAACACCTCCAATGCCACATCCCAGCAGCAGCTTTCCAGACCTTTACCAAAACATATATGTAGAGGATGAAATGCAAACTACCTAGCAGAATAAGTTAAATCCCTTTATGACTTGGTCTTGATGACCTATATAGCCTCATCTAGTCCACCACTACATATATATATCTTCATTCAAGCCATATATACTGGTAGTTCTCTAAACACAGGATCTGCTCCATGTTTCTGATATTGGTTGTTCTGTCTAGAATGCCCTTCTCCACTGTTCTGTACTTGGCAGGCTCCTACTGTTCTACTTGGCCTTTTGGCTAAGATCTTAGTTTTCATTTTTCCTAAGGAAAAAAATAGCTTTTCTGTGATTTTTCCTAAGGAAAAAAAAATAGCTTTTCTGTGATAGTTTCCTTGACCTCCATCTCCCTGAGCATGGTAATCATTCTGTATTTCCACAGCACTTTTGAGCATACTCTACTGGCCAAACTTCATTATATTTATAATTACTTAAATGTCCTTCCTCTTCACCTTGAGTTAATTCATCACTGAATCTCTAGCACCTGGCACACAGCAGGGATCTCATAGATGCCTGTTGGATAAAAGATGAATATAGAGAATTTCTAAAGAAAACAGGAGGTTACCTTCACTCAGCAATTTCCTTAACACCTGAAGCTCTGTCTTACCTCCACGATACTCTGGGTCACAGGAGATCTTCCTCTTCGAAGTTCATTGGCTTCTCTTTCTACAAAACAGAGTGGTACTTTTCCTACAAGGACCAGAGAATCACTGATGTCTGGAAATATAATTTCAAGGCCCAGATCTTCCAGATTTTTGTGGTAACACCTAGAGAGATAACCTCAATTACAAAAGTATTACTTCATTTGCATTTCAGTACTAGTTCCAAACACTGAATAGTTTCTCAAAGCAGCCACAAGTTTTACACTTGATCTTAGCCAAAAGGCCAAGAAGCGAGCCACAAGTTTTAAAAGTTGTACTGTTTTTCTCATACTTATGGTCATTTGTTTAGGATTCTATTAGGCAAATTTCCTTTTTTGAATCACAATAACTTTCTTTTTTTTTCTCTTTTCCATTGAGAGAATCAATTTGTTTCTAAGTCCTGCTCCGAAGTTTTTATTCTTCACTGAGGAATTGCTAACTTCTCATTGCTGGCATTTCAAGGAGTTTGGCACAAATAAAAGGGCTGAGAATGTTTTGAATCAGCATTAAAGCAGGGAGGTAATTAACAGCCCTAGGAACTGAGAAGTCCTGATTAACGGCGTGTAAATAAATGGATCTGCCTCTATTATAAATTATGCCCCAGAGAAGAAGATTTATTGGCAGTAGCATATTCCCAAACCTGACATAAATTCAGAGACAATTCTTTTTTATTTTCAATAATTTGTGCTGCTCAAAAGTGGGAAAATGCCCTATCTTGTGATTCACCATATGATTTACCCCTTCCTTGAGGCCCAGTGTTTTACTTTCTTCCCAGTATGATTATGGTAATGAAAACTAAGAATCTAGAATGCACCAAGGCAAAGCACAATGGAAGCAATTACTGCAGTAATGTTGCTTTCAGAAACAGCACAGCATAAACACGGACTTTTCCAAGAAATGGTAAGAGTATTCTAAGCCAACTGCTGGAAAAAATTATCAAGGAAACTCTATCCTATACTCAACAGCTGTGATATAGTGGAAAGAAGAGCATTTGGAGTCAGAAGATCTGCATCTAGAAGCCTGCTCCACCACTCAAGAGTTGTTCTAACCTTGAACAAGTTATGTAACCTCCCTTTGGTCTCAGGTGCCTCATCCGAAAAAAGGAACAATAATTATACCTCAGAGAATTACTGGGAGAGCTTATACTATAAGCATCACATCCTCATGGTGGTACCAACCGTAAGAGTCTCCTTTGTTCCTCTGTCACTCTTATCTCTAGTGGAGGACTTACAATGGAAGACAGTAATTTTTTCCGACCAGAGCCCTGTGGCTGTTGCTTCTCATAGGAATCTATTGGAGAAAAAGATGAATGGGTTAGAGTAGGAAGGGAAGTCTTCCAGAATCAGATTAAAATAAGGCATGGTAAGGTATAGCCATGTTAATTATTATTATGCTTAATGATACCTTCAATGTTCAGTCATAGGCTTTGAATTTCCATTATTAAAGTCAAACTAGTAAATATCCAGTCCATTTATTCATTTCACCAGTATTTTCCAAAACAAGAAATTTAAGACTTAAGTCTTACATCGAAATGAACAATGCAGTGTTCCTGTAGATAGTCAATAAATGTGGTTTTAATAACAGGGGGTGGGGGAATAATGTTGATTAATGAGGAAATAACATTGGTTTACTATAAAATCCTATGGCTCAAGAAGATTTCCCCACTCCTTCAGAAGGGTTTCCCAGTCTCTGAAGACAATTGGCTAGTACTGTTCTCAAATGGTCCCGAGCCTATAGCAAGTTTTCCTAATGCTAATTTTACCATATCTTTCTTAACAATTAGGTCTTCATCTCATAAGGAAAAGTGAACGTGGGAGTAGTATCATTGCCATTCTAGTCCATGAACTATCTCCCTAGGTCCTCCCCTAACTTTTTGACATTAGTTTTCCATTACTCGACCACAGGAGTAAGGATTTTCCTGGGATTTTACCATTTGGAGAACATACTACCTCATGATGAGAAAAGAGGGTAGCAAAGATTAAAAAGCACATACTGACTTTGGAAAAACATATAACAAGTTAGTGATATTGGTTGTCTCTAGGGAGAGAAACTAGGTGGGATGAGGAACAAGGGTAAAAAGGAGACTTTATTATATTATTACCTTTTACACCTTTCAGACTTGAACTTACTTGATTATACCACCTATTCAAAACAAATTTTATACTAGAAATAATATATTGGGTCTTCTGAGCTGGTGGTAGTCTCTGCCTGATGAACTGTGAAGAAGATATATATATATATACCAAGATCATATGGGAATACAGAGGAGCATATCTTTATGCTGCATATCATGATAAAGTAGCCTAATTCTTAGGTACTCAGCCCTTAGGGTCAATGATAAATGTATGGCAAATATATCTTTAACCATGTAATACCATCAAGTTTGAATCAGTAAAGTGAATCACCACGTTCTTTCAGTTATAAAAGAAGCCAAACCAGAAGACTTCAGCTTAATTTTTTAAACATATAATTCATCTTTCCTCACAACAGTCACAGTTAGAAAAACTCCTTCTGTATACAAATTCAAGTTCTGCAGGGGAGTCTCAAATCTTTTCTATTTCCAAACAGATCCTTACCAGTAATCAGCTGCTCTAAACGGACACGCTCATGGGCAGCATGCTGATCCACTAAGACTAGCAGATTTCCACCTAGAAGATTAGCAAGGATTACTAGAGTTTCAAATTCTCAGATCTAAATACTCATGTTGTGTGGAGGGGGGAAAAAAAAGGTTAATTCAAACTATTTAACAACATAAGCATAAGGGAACCATACATACTTAGTAGTAACAACTGTATCTTTCATTTCGTAAAAAAATTGAAATTATGGGGAAAACTACAACAAATTTATCCCTGATGAAAAACTCTTTAGTTCACGGTATTTCATTTACAAAACAAGGTTAAAGCCCTATATTCCTAATGTTTAAATACTGATCCTGCTTTATTAATTCAAACTGATACAATGAAGGACCTTAAACACATTATCATAATCAGCTGACTTTGATTTGCAAGCTACTCTGGAGCCTACAAAGAATGTAATTCTAGTACACTTTGTTTTTCCCCAGAGAGTACACTTTTAATAAATGACAGATGTGATTTTCTTTAAGAAACATTATAACCAAACATATAAATTCAATTTCTTGGTTTAAATTATATAATAATTATGTATTTTAAATTTAAGGGTAATTAGAATTTTCTTAAAAAACAGGCTTCTTCTGGACAATTTAAACTTTTCTCACAAACCATTGACATATTAAAAAGGTGGCTGCCAGATCTAGTACACTTTATTTTTTTATTTATTTTTAAAAGATTTTATTTATTTATTTCACAGAGAGAGAGAGCATAAGCAAGGGGAGTAGCAGGCAGAGGGAGAGAGAGAAGCAGGCTTCCTGCTAAACAAGGAGCCTGACGCAGGACTCGATCCCAAGACCCCGGTATCATGACCTGAGCCGAAGGCAGACGCTTAACCGACTGAGCCACCCAGGCACCCCTCTAGTATACTTTAGGTCAGAGGTCAGCAAATTTTTTCCGTGAAGGGCCAGGTAGTAAATATTTTAGGCTTTTTAGGACATATGGCTTCTGTCACAACTACTCAACTGTTCCTTTTGAACCAAAGCAGTCACAGACAACATGTTAACGCTGTAGCTTGTGTTCCAATAAAACCTTATTTGTGGATACTGAAATATTAATTTCATATCATTTTAATGTGTCAAGAAATATTATTCTTTTGCTTTTTTCAACCACTTAAAAATGTAAAAACCATTCTTATCTCCCTGGGTGCACAAAAGCAGGTGATGACTGGATTTGGCCCTCAGCCATAGTTGGCCTTGTTTTAGACTCAGGCTTCTCAAACTTTGATGGGCATACAAATAACCTGTGGATCTTATTAAAATGCAGATTCTGATTCAGCAGATTAGAGATGAGACACAGGATTCTACAATTTTTTTTTTAAGATTTTATTTATTTGAGAGAGAGAGCGAGCATGAGCTGGGGGGGAGAGGGAGAAGCAAACGCCCCGTTGAGGAGAGAGCCCCATGCGGGCTCCAACACAGGAGGCTGAGATCACAACCTGAGCCAAAGGCAGACGCTTAACCAACTGAGCCACCCAGGCGCCCTGAGATTCTACAATTCTAACAAACTCCCAAGTGATGCCATTTTACAGACCATGCTTTTGAGTAGCAAGGCTTTTGGGTCTCAAGTGCAAGAGAGAAGGCAGAATGTCCTGACCCAAAAAGCCAAACCTACAGGAAAATCCCTTTCTCACTGACAGAACTGACTCTCAATTACGTTAATACATCTTTTTATCTTGTAATTTTATTACTTTGGGCCAAAGGGTTGAGGTTTATTGCTATTGGCTATATTGAAATAAAAGTTCTCCTCTTTAATTTGATCAAAATAGATAATTCCTGTTTTTCCCATTTCTACTAAAGAATCTAATGTTTCTATGACACCATCAAATTCATGGCATGAGAGTTTAAGACTTAAAGGAAAAAAGGAAATAATTTTTCTGACAGCATGTTCAACCACAGGAATAGGCCCCAAAATGTTGAATTTTAGATTCCTTTGAGGATATGAGGAGTTGCAGCTGGTTGTGATGAGTAAGGAACATCCTGTATTGGGCAAAACAATGGAATAAATAAAAAATTGTGAGGGAGTAACCTCAAACTTAAAACTGGAGTCGGTGTGAACTGCCAAGAGTCAGGGACCCTAGGAAATCAATTCTGTACCTGATGGTGGCAGAATGATTTATAGTCTACATAGGGTTCACAACATTTCCTATTCCTTGAATAAAGCAGAACATATGAAGGTAATTTAATCTGACATGTCAGAAGCTATATTTTTTATATTCTAACACAACAGAATAGCAGTTTCATAAGGGCAAGGAATTTTGTCTGTTATGTATGTATAATACATGTATAATAGTACCATTTATTGAGTGTCTGAGACAGAATAAAGGAATGAACCCTTATTCTTTCGGGTATCATAACTGAACAACTGTATTTTATCACAGGTGGAAATATGCAATACCAAATGCCAACTTATGATTATATGGCATTAATTTCACTATAATTTAAAACAATATATTTGATTAAAAAATATGTAAAATATGAAAATAAGTTAATTATAGGAATAAATTGCTTTAGTATTCATGAGTGACAGTAAAAACACATTTTGATTAAAAAAATGTATTTATCTAAGAGTACTCTTTGGTGGTATCTAACTAAAGTTGACCATTGAACAACCTGGATTTGAACTGTATGGGTCCACCTATGTGCAGATTTTTTTCAATAAATATAGTACTGTAAATGTATTTTCTCTTTATGATTTTGTTAGTAACAATTTCTATAGCTTACTTTATTGTAAGAATACAGCATATAATTTATATAACATACAAAATAGGTGTTTATGTCATTGGTAAGGCTTTGGTCAACAGTAGGCTATTAGTGGGACGCCTGGGTGGCTCAGTCGGTTAAACGGCTACCTCCGGCTCAGGTCATGATCTCGGGGTCCTAGGATCAAGTCCCGCGTCAGGCTCTCTGCTCGGTGGGGAGCCTGCTTCTCCCTCTCCCTCTCCCCCTGCCTGTACTCGCTCGCTCTCTCTCTCTCTGACAAATAAATAAATAAAATCTTAAAAAAAAAAAAACAGTAGGCTATTAGTAGTTAAGTTTTGGGGGAGTCAGAAGTTATATATGGATTTGATTGTGTGGGGGCTTGGGGCACCTCTGCATTGTTCCAATGGTCAACTATAATCCAATGATAATACAGAAGCTCAAGAGAAATTTAAATAGGTCCCTTTTGCTTCTCTGAACATCTCAGGTTTTGTGGCTACACTCATCTCAGGTGCCATTAGTAGAGATTTGGTATTAAACAACAAAGAGGGGCACCTGGGTAGCTCAGTCAGTTGAGCGTCCGACTCATAGCTCAGGTCACAAGCTCCAGGTTGTGGGATCAAGCCCTGCATCGGCTCCATGCTCAGTGTGTGCAGAATCTGCTGGAGATTCTGCTTGGGATTCCCTCTGCCCCTCCCCCTGCTCACTCTCTTTCTCTCTCAAATAAATAAATAAATAAATAAATAAATAAATAAATAAATAAATAAAATCTTTAAACAACAAAGAATTCCAGGTAATCAAAACCTTGGAAAAAATCTATTTATTTTCCCAAAACAGTAAAACTACTAGAATCTGACTTTCACTCATATTTATAACAATTATGATAGGACTTTTAATTTGCCTTTGATCTATTATGACATTTATGAAATAAATCTACAATGTAAGCAATGTAAAAGGGAATACTTTGAAATACAAAGAGAATAAACTGCTTTCAAACTTCCAAAGCACTCCCCTGCAGGTCTACCTATCTGGACCCAAACCCTCCACTGGTGCTCAGGGCTCTCAGCCACCTACACTATCAAGCATTCCTTGTAAATGTGCTCAAGAGCCTTCTAGTTTAAAAAAAAAAAACAAACCCTCCTTCAGTCCCTCTCTTCCATGTCACAGATTTCTGAGTCTCTCCTGGGCATCTCTGTCACCTGGTCCTGCAAAGTCATCCATTCAATTATGGAGGTCGGAAAACGAGGAGTCATCTTTGATTTCCCTTGCCATACCCAATGCATCACCAAACACTGCTGACTTTATCTCTTACATACCTTTCCAATGCACTCATTTCTCTCTAGTCCACCCTGGTCTTTGTAAACTATCGTTTTTAGATATTGCAATATCCTCCTACAGTCTCTCTGCAGTTACTGGGACTCTACCCCATCCCCAACCCATTCTCCATACTGCAACCAGAGCAATATTTTCAAAGTACAAATGTGATGTGACATGTGCCACTGCAAAAACAAACAATAAAAAAAGAAAACAAAAACTTTCCATTGTTTCCAATTGGTGTTGAGACCAAATACAAAGCTTGTAACTGGCACTTAAGATCTGGCTGCAACCTACTTCTCTGGCCTCATCTCCAGGCTCTCACTCCAGCTACCTTGTCCTGCTTCCTCTCACTAGAGGAGAGGAAATCACATGTATGTCATTTGTCACTCCTCAGCCTAGAATACTCTTCCCTCCCTTCTTTACCTAGTTAGCTCTCACTCAAACTTCAGATCCCACCTTACCAAGAAAACTTTCCCAGGCTTCCCTGACTAAATCAAATCTCTCAGTACAGTTTCTTACAGCATCTTTTTTCTCAGGGCGCCTGGGTGGCTCAGTCGGTTAAATGTCTGCCTTCGGCTCAGGTCATGATCCTGGGGTCCTGGGATCGAGTCCCGCATCGGGCTCCCTGCTCAGCGGGGAGTCTGCTTCTCCCTCTGACCGCGCCCCCCACCCCCGCATCATGCTTTCTCTCTCTTGCTCTCTCTCTTAAAAAAAATAAAAAAGAGCATCTTGTTTCTCTCTTCTGTAACATTAGCTAGACTTAAAATTTTAATGTTTATGTACTTACCTGTTTATCTTACATGTGTATTTTTCCCCACCATTGTAGTTCTAGGGCCTAGTACAGTCCCTTTCATGCAATAGGCACTCAATCAATATTTGTTGAATGAGTTAATGTTATTGTTTACAAACTATTATTGTTTTATTAAGGCAAGTCACCAAGATATTGTATGTAACTCTTGATAAACCTAGCAGAATTCATTATATAAACTTTCTATTATTATAAAGGGAATACATGAAAACATCATAAAAAAGTCAAACAGTATAAAATATTTTAGAGAGTAAAAGATGAAATTTCCCCTTTGCCCACTCTCATTGTCACTCCCAAGGTAACTACTATTAATAGCTTAAAATGTATCTTATATATGTATGTCTCTATATACGTATATAAAGCTAATGTACTTTAAAACTGGTCTTTCATAATATTAATTTAGATTGGCTTTCCCAATTGGTTTTAATCTGTCCAAATCATTGCAACTGTATTGTATATAAAAAATACCTTAAAAGGAGGCTATCAGAAGACCAGCTGCTTATTAGTCAAGGCTAAACTCCAATCTTTTTTTTTTTTTAAGATTTTATTTATTTATTTGAAAGAGAGAGAGAGCACAGGAGCAGGGGCAGAGGGAGAGAGAGAAGCAGACGCCCCTGCCGAGCAGGGAGCCCAATGCGGGGCTTGATCCCAGGACCCCAGGATCACGACCTGTGTGGAAGGCAGCCGCTCAACGAACTGAGCCACCCAGGCGCCCCCTAAACTCTAATCTTACCTGCCTCACCATTCTCTTCAGTCTTGGTGTTCATTAAACAGGCAATAAACTTGTTATCCACTTGTTGGAGAACCTGCCATACATTAAAATAAGTGGTACAACAACTAAAAAAAAAATTAATGAAGTCTTATCTGCATATAAAGAGATAAAAGTGTACTTAAATAAGAGTCATTTGCATTATAACATTCATATCTAAGACTATGGTAAGGTGCTGATGAACCTGAGGGAGTCCTTAGGAAGGATTAAAAAATGGGCAAGTAAAATGATCAGAACACATAAAGGAAGGAGACTACAGGCTAAGGATTCTAAAAGGGACATGCTAACAAAACCTTAGAGTGGACCTGAAATGTTCCCAATAGAATGACTCTTATTAATAGGTAGTATGACCAGAGAATTATTAATATGACCAGAGACTGCTAACAAATGGGGTTGAAATAAATTTTGAAAATCTATGCAAAAGCAAAGAAAACCATTTTGGAGGAGCTAGTCCCTTAAAGCAGTAAGTTAAAAGCCACAAGGGGCTTTAACCCGTGGTAGTTCCTCTCTGTCCAGGTACAGATAAGGTTCTCCCCGTACTTCCCTGCCCCACTCCCCTAATTCTGGATCAAGAGCTTACTTTGCTCTGGCACCAGGTCAATGCCTGTTTAGGAGTTTAATATCTGTCTAACTTCCGAATTTGTTTCCGTACTGAAAATAAAGAGATGAAGACAGGCTGAGTGGTACAGGGAGAGGGCAAACTACCAAAGCAGATGAGACAAGGGGTCCCTTTTGTTAACAGAGGTCCTCAATCTGGAGTCTCCTAAGCCATGTCATTTATAGCCTCACACAATAGAAGGTCCTTTACAAAGGGGCACTGTCGTACACTTAAGGACAATGTCTCTACAGCATTTACTTGATTTATTAATTATTGTCAAAATATAAAGTCAATGTATATAATCCTTGAAACTGTGAGCCTCAATCCATAATTCATCCCTCCAAACCTGCTCACACTACTAAAGACATTTTTTCTTTGTAATTAAAATTAGCCCTTTGCTTTTTTTTCTGATAATAAAAGTTCCAGTAAGATTTTAAATAACACATGTGCCTTGACCAGGGTGGTCTAGATCATCAAATAAATCCAGTTTCACAAGAGATAGTCCAGCTTAGGTCTTACATATATTTTTATGAGATTTCAAAGTCAATTTTTTTTACCTGCATTGAATGAATCATTTCTTTGGTGAAACGATAAGGATACAAGACATTGTGAATTTTAACCACCAGGCTTTTAGCCTGGCCACTGCTTACATCAACAGCAACCTAGAAAGACCCAGCATAAACATCATTTAAATTTTAATTCTTTATATCTGCAGAACTGTTTTACTAAAGGTCTCAAAGTGCTTTAAAACATTCATTTTCATAGAACCTATTAGAGGTGGGTTAAATTCAGGGAACTTACAGAAATTCAGAAGGCTCTGTGAATTATTAGTCTTAAATAATAATTTTTGGTTATAAATGAAATTACTAACAAAAACAATATTGTTTCAGAATAACAATGTGTTTATGCACCACGATCAAGTCCTTAAACACATTTTAACTGAAAAATCAGTAAACAAATGCTTATTTATTCTATATCTTCATTACAACACATGAAGTACATTCTGTGATAACCCACTGAGAACATAAATTTACATCCGACAACGAACTGTCCTGCCAGTTTTGTCTTTTTTTTTTAATTATCACCCCCCTAAATACTTTGCCAAAGCTGCAAGTCAGGTTTTCTAAGAGTGGCAAACACATTCACTATTCACACACTGATTACACATTACACGTTTAATCCAAAATGTGTGAGCTCCCAAAATGCTATGAATTATGATTCCTCTTCTCTACATTAAATAGTATTTCCAAATAAATTATTTGGAAACATGCCCACTATCCATCTGTAGTTAAAAATTAGTACAGTCATTCATGCCCATAACTAACTTAAATGAAATTCAAATTTTAAAATACAAGCAAAGAAAAATTGCTGCAGACCCACCTCTGGATAACGGGCAAATACTGGATTTTCCCACTCTGAGAACAAAGACTGAAGTGATTCTCTACCAACAGTATCATCCACAGTATCTAAGGCAAAAGGGGACACGTATAATTGGCATCAAGAGCTCAGAAAACAAAAGTAAATGGCATCTCATATTTGGTGTGGTGCAGCTTCAAGACCAAAGATCAGACATACTGTTCCAATATTCTACAAATGTTCAGTGTTTGCTGGATCTCTAAGTTGTTTTGATCTGTTACTTTTTAAACTAGAGTTGATAACTGTATCTTCTGGCATTATAGTTTTTCTCCAAACGATTTTCAAAAGATATTTCAGAATACAAGTCTAGAAGAAACTGGTTCAAATTAGTAGTCTTGCTTTCTTTAGATGAAAACATACCTTACGTATTTTTAGAAACAAAGAACAAACATAATGTCTGTAGTTTTTTTTTGAAAATAAGAATTTTGCTTACACAAAACTACTACAATATGGAGCACAACTCCAATCTTTAAAAATAAGAGGTATTTTCTCAATCACAAGATACCACAGACTGTGCATAATCACCAGTATTGACTTCAAGTCTGGAAAAGTAATTTCTGATCTAAATGCATGCACTGAATTACTTAGTTCTGCTGTTAAATAGGACCGTGGGGAATTCCTGGTTCCAGTAAGGCACAGCTGGCGCTGATCAAGCTTAATAATACAACCTGCTTTTTTAAAAAAATGTTTTGAGTTAGGTGGTACAGAACATACCAGGTGTCCCAGAAATCTCTGTTACTGCCCCTACCTCTGTTCTTCTGTCTCATCACAGTCCTCTCTTCCCCAGCTCTTGGAAGGAAAGGAAGAACGAGGTCGCTTCTAAAAGGATGACACCTGTACTGAGATCCTAAATGTAAAAAGGAAACCTACACATTTGAACTCAAAATATAAATTATTAAAAAATCAAGTTACATAAAAAATTTTTCTGCACAAACCAAATCAAGATATAAGGCAGACTACTAAACACTAGATTGACAGAGTTCTTTAATGAAGTTATGCGGCTAACTTAGGAACCTACATTAATGCTTAGTCCCATTATCCATCTATACCATGGAATGAGCACCAAAAATAGATCACCGATTCTCAATGGGCACAATTTTGTATGCGGGATATCTGGCAACATTTGGCTGCCACAACTTGGGTGAGGGGTGCTACCGGTATCTATCAGATAGAGGCTAGGGATGCTGCCAAATATCCTACATTGTATAGGACAAAGAAATACCTAGTCCAAAATGTCAACAGTGTCATGGTTGAGATAGCCAATATTAAATATATAGTGGTACTTGATTGTTATCCTTCACTACTTGGTGCAAACTTCACAAGTCCCCAATTTATATGTCTCTTATACCCAAAATTTGTTTCTATTATAACATTTATCTCACCATATTAGGTTTAGATAGCTGTCTTCCCTAATAGATTGTGAACTCCTAAAAGGCAAGTCAGTGAATCTGCAACCTAGCACAGTATGAACAGTCAATAAATGAATGAATACATGAATAGATAAGAGAATGAAAAGTTCTCAATATAAACTCCAAAGTCCAGTAAGATCCGGCCCAAATTCTTCCCTCCTCTCTGAAGGATGATTTTGAGTTTTAGAAATAATGCCTGAATTTGACAGTTTTTGAATAGGGGCAAAACATGATGAAACTATTATTTCAAAAAGATAAATCTGTTGAGCAAGGATTGGAGAGATTCATTCAGAATGATAAAATTAAAGGATAAGGAGAAATAAGGTTGTGTCACCATAATAGAAAGGACACAATTAAAGGTATTTTAAAGAAAAAAAACTGCCAGGGCTTGCAAACTTGACACCACTCCTTAAAATTACTTTTATAGATCTTCTCTTCTGTACAGTTTAATTTACCTCTTAACAATTCCTCTTAGGTAACATTTTATGTATGGTTCAACAGTATTCCAATGTCCTACCATACATCAATCCTCTCCAGACAGGTAACATTCTATGTGAATTAGAGGGCGCTTAGGGGCCATCTTTCCATGGAACTTGTTTCTATACCCAACACACTTTATTTTTCCTTATGAAATTGAGTTAACATGATCCTTCAAAGTTCACTACAAGACTTGCGAATCCAGAAAGTTAAGTAGGTTGAAGTGTTTTAAACATCTAGATTGATTTCACAGGAGATGTTTATGTTGAGTATGGCAGCTGAGATTCCTCCTTTGTTTTTAGCAACAACCGCCTCAGTTTAATGTAATCAAGTTCTTTTTTGTCACCATTTTTAGAAGCAGTTGCATTTCAGGAAGATGAGGTGCCAGTGCCTTAGGCTTACCTCTGATAAGCATTCAGTATAAATCAGGACAGTAAGTTACACAGATTGAAAAATACATGTCTTTAGGAGCAACCTGGGAGTCTCAGGAGCAGTACTGAAAGACAAGGGTTTTCTCCTACTTAATACTTTGTAAGTTACTACAGTAATTATTTTTTCACAAGGAAAAAACTGGAGACCACTGAAAAATAAAGGTTTTATTTAACCTTAGATAAATCAGAGCCTCCTGCTAGAGATATTCATCCTAGGGAGAATTACAAATTAATATGCAATTACATTCATACAATTTACATTCTTTTGCAATATTCAAGACTTTTAATATGGATGCACATTTAATGTTTATCCTCCTGATGCAAAACCAAGATTATAGCCAGATGGAAGTCAGCTTTACCATCTCCCAACATCTGGCTCTCAAGATACTACCCAAACCATGTCACTTTTAATGTTGACCTGAGAACTCAAGAGTCCCAATGTAGGGTCTGAAGGAGCCTTGTGGTACGATTTAAAAGCTACATTCCCGGGGCGCCTGGGTGGCTCAGTTGGTTAAGCGACTGCCTTCGGCTCAGGTCACGATCCCAGAGTCCCGGGATGGAGTCCCGCATCGGGCTCCCTGCTCCGCGGGGGGTCTGCTTCTCCCGCTGACCCTCTTCCCTCTCGTGCTCTCTATCTCTCATTCTCTCTCTCAAATAAATAAATAAAATCTTAAAAAAAAATAAAATAAAAGCTACATTGTCTTCCTGAATAACAGCTACTTATAGCATAAACAGATCAAATGGGTTAGCATATGTATTATAATAAGCTATATTTAAAAAGTATAGTTAGGAAAGTACCTACTTTATCTACATTCCAAAAAATTTATGGTCAAGTCCTTTTTTCTAAAAACACAAAAAAAGCTCATCAATATATAGTAATGTACTGAGCCACAGATTATCTGGGAAACCTAGGATGATAACAGGATCATCCTGGCCCTTTACCTGGGAGCTGCAGAGAGCAACTTCCAGAAAAATACCATGCTGGCATTGCAGGAATTTTGTGTTTGGGAGAGAGAAGAAAGTGGGGTAAGGAAGCACTGTGGATCTTCTCAACTATTAATAGTATCATTTTCATTAAAAACGGTCTCATCCTCCTATACGTCCACACACCCATAGAGACATATACATACACTTCCATTCTATTATCAGTCGTTCATTGTATTTCTAGATATAAATAGTATTGGACCTAGAAAATCTTCATATACCATAAAACACATTTTATAATTAAACTTCAAAATGTTCCGTCAGCTGAGATAATCTCTTTGGGCAATGATCATCTCATACCTTGGCCATTATTTCCACCTTTAAAAGCATTTCATGCCAGTGAATGCTACAAGCTTACCGTTCTCATGTATGACATCCACAGCCATGGTTGTCAGGTCTTTAGTACAGGCAGCCCGAACATCCTCAGTAGGAGCAGTGAATGTGCTGAGTCCAGTTATTTTGTTGATGTAAACCATTCTTCCCAGGGCTACATCAAAATGCTGCTGCCAATCCGAAGAACATGTGCTTGACTCCTCATCTCCAGAACAAGTTCTTGCTATAGATTCTTCACTCTGAAAACATGTTTCATTTTGGTCTGAGGTGGAATCCTCTACGTGACTCACTGACATTCTACGGGGAGAGTCAGGACTTCCTGTCTGTGGTTCCAAAGCTACAAGAACATCTGAATCCTTACTGACAACTTTAGAATGATTACAGAGTAACACCAAAGGAGTTTCTGGTATCACAGAATTCCCTATTGTACTGTTGTTAGAGTATGTTTCACTATCTTTATTGAAGGAATTATCCTGTGTGACAGAGTCCAACACTGGAATGATGCCACTCTCTGTTTTTTCATACTCATTTGGAAATAAGTTACAAGAATCTAGGGTTAACCCACCGCACAAGTCATGGTCTTTGCCCCTGGAATCTGATAGTGGAAGTTCATCAAAATGACTCATCATTTCCATTGCTTGAGTCTCTCTTTCTGAACCTTTCATTCTGGATAATTTAGAGGCTAAAGATTTGGGAGACCGCTTGACACACAAAGGTTTTCTGTTAAAATGAGATAACTCCCTTAGAGTTATAGGACTTTCTCTTAAGCAAGGCATCTGTTGTGCCAAACAATCTTCTTCATTGGAGAATGGAAACTTCTTTGAGTAAAGGATGTGACTTACTGCTTGACAACTATTATTTGAGTCATTATGTTTCATAGTAGTGACTTTACAAATGTCTGAGTTGTCTAAGTGATTCTGGTCTGTCCGTGGAATGTCAGGTTCAACTTGAAGACTGAGACTAGTAGAGATTTCAAAATTATTATTTTCTTCCACTTCTATATTCGGAGGATTTTTAACCTTCCCATATTGCCTCTTAAACTTCTCTAAAGATCCTAATTGTGAACTTAAGCTTAGCTTCTTATGGGCTATGGGTTTGGAGGAACCAATCAATTCATCTACAGTCTTACTGCAATTTGAAAGATGTGTACGCCACAGGGAAGAAGAGGATGTGTCAGGTAATAAGCAACCTGTGTGTGATTTTTTACTACTTTCCTGAGAAACAGAAACATCTTTATAAGTTGCTATTGGTTTGTTCTCTAGCCCCAAATTTATACTTGTTCTGCACAATTTTTTGTTAGACAGTTGGGTAAATTCTTTACTTAAAGTGCTGGTTCTGTCTTTGATGTTTGGAGTCTCAACTGAATGGCATGCTCTATTTACAAATGTTTCTTTGGCACTCGCGGAACCAGGCTGAATACAGTTTTTAAGTAAATGTTCTCCTTCAGTTGATTTAGTTTGCTCATTTTGTACCACATGAGTTATAAAGCCAGTGGAACATAATTTAACTTGTCCATAAGTAAAAATGTTTATTCTTTCACAATTACTAGGTTGTTTTTTTCTTTTCTCTTCCTCTCTCTGAGCACCATGTACTCTCAATAACGTTGTTGCAAAAGGCAGAGGTTGGCATCCCATTTCAGTAGCATCTTTAAATCTCTCTAGTTGATTCTGAGTTCCATTATTTGTCAGGATACCGGTAGCCATGCCATTAACAATAGTACTTGCATTCTGTATTTCTAGATCATCTCCACTCTTCTCAAAGCAGTATGATGTCTGAAAAGGGCTTGCCAACATTTCTGAACTGGTTCCACAGGGATTTTCTAAACGGTTAAGTTCTAAGCAAAGTTTTTTATGTTTTTCATTTTCTCCTGATTCTGAAACTTCAGCTCTCTGTTGTTCCAAGATCCTTGATTCTGAGCAAGAGCTATCTTTGATTTGTAAAGATGACTCCGTCACTTCACTATGGCCTAGACCATCTGATTCATAAATGTGCAAAAATGAATCATTTGTCTTTTTTCTGATACCTTCCGAATCTCTAGAATTCTGTGTGTTTCTTCTGGTTTCTACAGTAGCTTTTCTTTTCACAGCTTTTGATCGAAAATTAAACATTTCATAGGAATCCAAAATACTATTACATGCCTCTTGGAAACTGACCTGGTCACCCTTCTCATCAGAGGACACATGCTTCTGAAGAGTAGCACTAAATAAACTAAAATCATTATCTTCACTAAATTCTTTAATGTCCTCACCTGATAATTCCACAAATAATTTTTCTTTCTTTAAAAACATTTTCACTCCTTCCTGAATGCAAACCAAAACAGTATCCCAGTTCTGAAATTCAATGAGCGTTTTTGCTGGCTCCATGCATACATCATATTCACAGAAATGGCACTGCACATTGATTACATATATCCCATGGAGTTCTGGGTGAGACCGATGCCGAGGACTTGAATTCATTAGTCTAGTAGCAGAGCCACTCTTTGGCTTGCATATAATACTTTCTTTCCTCAGTAAAAAGTCAATGAATTTATGAAGCTTTGTCCTTAAAATTAGTCTTTTGTTCACAAACAAAAATTGCATATTCTTATTATAATGTGCTTCAGAGCTGATATAGCCACTAAGCTCAAAATCCTTATATTTAAATTTTATTTCTCTTAATTTTTGGGACTTACCCAGTCCATAAATTTGACAAAATCGGGAACATACGTCTTTGGTTTTGGGGAGCTGAAGAACCATGGAACCAGAAACATCATTTCTCAAAGAGAAAGAAATGGAAGGGTACATGAGTGAGAGAGCTTCTATTCTCTGCCTAACCTTCTCAAACTCCAGTCTAGGATCCATGCATTTCCTTCTTACAGGTAACTGATAAAATAGGTTATATACTGTTACTGTTGTCCCGGCACTTGGTCTCGTCAAGTCAGCTTCACAAGCTTTCAGGGCTTTTCCATTCTGAAACAGTTTCACAAAAGTTTTCCCTCTCCTGTTTGTCTTGGATGAAATTTCCACAGCACTGGCCATGTCAGCTATACTTGCCAAGGCCTCCCCTCGGAAACCATAAAACCTGGGACTCTCCAAGTCCTGTACAGAGCTGCATTTACTAGTGAAATAACGATTTCCCACCTTGTCTATATCATCACTCCCCATCCCAAATCCATTATCTATCACTTGAACTTGGAAGGTTTCCATATTCACCCTGACAGCCACACATTTCGCTTCAGCATCAATACTGTTGAGGGCAAGCTCCTCAACACACTGGCCTAAGGAGCATATAGCCAAACCAGAACGCAATCTGGCTTGTACTTCAACTGACAAGCACTTGATCATGGCAGGTAGAAAGCTGGTAAGAATGCCAGGCACTGGTTTCCTTCCCTCACTGGAAATAATTGCCTATGGGAGGAAAAAAAAACACACGCACACTATCAAAGCCTCAGAGTTACACAGCATTATCCATTTCTCTCAAGCATTAGAGACAAATACCATTTGAGGTTAATTAAATCTCTTATTAAACCTCACTGTAAAAAACAAAACAAAACAAATTACAGCTTTGATCTCTAGGCAGATCATACAGCTCATGTTTGGTGCAATGGAAAGCAGCATTTACAATTTCATAATTTTCACTGCTCCTTTCTAAATCCCACATGCCCTAAAGTGAAATCATAATCACAACTGAAGCTGACCCGTAAGACAGTGTTCAAAATTCTAATCACTTCACCAAAAACAGATGTCTAAATTAAATTCAGCTAGAAATTCATGAAAAAAATGTCCAACTAGTTTCATATTTACACATAACACAATAATCATGACTTTTAGTAAAAACTCACCATGAAGTGTTAAGACAGAGGAAATTTAAAAAATCAAACTGTGTATCAAGAAGAAACGGGCATTAAGAAATTATTATTCATTACTATTATTGGTTAAATGTTGCCTCAGACGAAAGAGACTGGGAATGGAAAAGGGTAAAGCAGGAATTTCCTTTTCATCATCAACTTTTCTGTATCAGTTGGTTTTTACATCATGTTCACACATTACTTTGATAAAAAGTTTTCAGAAGGTCCCTGTATTAACAGTCTTTTGGTATTTACAGATGGCTACACACTACCTTCACAAGAGTGATGGTCTGGGGCTGTCTGAACGTGACTTTACGTTTTCCCGTCAGGTATAAAATATTAAGATTAAAGTGCCACTAAAGGTCTCCTCCCTTCTTTGTAAGTGAGAGAGCAGCATGAGCTGGACCTCTCGCAGGTGGTAGGGCTAGTTTTCCAAACGGGAACACCAGAGCTATAATCGCAGATCTGATGTTTTTTAAGGTAGGGAACTTTGCAGCCGGCAGCAAACGAGAGGTAAACATTTAACTGGTATTCCGACTGTTCCCCAACTTAACGACTTCTTGATGACATCCCAGTCTTTCCTAGGCCACAGTCAAAGGGGACGATTCGGTCCGGGGCCCCAGCGGCGAAAGCTCCGCGGGGGCAGGACCGTCCCCTAGGCTCAGGCTCCACCCCGTCCCCTCCCCCCGACTCGCCGCCCTGACGCACGAGGCCTCCTGCAGCCTCTGCGCAGCTGGGTCCCGAACACGCCCGCGGCGGGCGTCAGGGCCTTTCTGCCGTTAGAAGGGCTCCCGGAAACGTCCCTTCGACGCGTGCTTCCCCCCAAGTCACCTCGAACACAGCTTCCCCAACTCCCGGTTACCAATCGCCTCGGACGCAGGGCGCGGGCACGTTGGCTCGCGAGGCTCATGGACGCGCCACGAGCATGCGCTTCCGAGGCGACTCGCGGGGAACGCGCTTTTGTCGGTGACACCCAAGTGCGCATGCGCACCGGCTGTTCTCTGATTGGGAAACTAGGTGGGTGTGTGTGGGGCGGGGGTCTCTTCGCATTGGTACCCCGAATTCTCAATTCTTATACCCCTTTAGCATGGTGTGAAAAGCTGTTTCCAGCAATTTTCACTTTTGCTTTTCTCGTGTTCCTTTCCCCCTTCTTCCTTCGTACTACCTTCCATTTAATTCAATATATATGTTATTTTGTGTTTTGTAGGTCTTCTCTCACTATAATGTAAACTTATTTGAAGGTAGGGATTTTATCCATTTTGTTTACTTTACAGTGCCTCTCCTGTTAGGCATTCAGTGGATGAATAAATCCACAGCCTTCCATCTTATAGAGCTGTAGCATTTCAGAGGTGGAAAAGACTGAGAAACTAGCTCGACCCTCCTCATTTACAGGTAAGGACACCAAGACTCCTTTCATTTACTTTTTTGATATGTTCCTAATGCCACCGCAGCTCCTTTTCTGACTGAGAACTGTAAGAACATTGAGAGAATAGGTGTTTGGGGAATTACTAACCAATCCTCAGTTTTTGCTTTCTCATTTTCATCGAAACCTATTATTTTCAAAAAATTGTAATTTATGACAAACTTGTTAAATCAGGTAAGCATTTCCTATATACCTGTTTAATGGCTGACCAAGCCAAATTAGGAAACATGAAGGGCTGATGAAGCAAAATCCCGATTATTGCTTGTAGGGCTGCCCTAACAAAATACCAGGCTGAGTGGCTTAAACAATAGAAATTTATTTTGTCACAGTTCTGGAGGCTAGAAGTCTGAGGTCAAGGTGTTGACAAGTTGATTTCTTCTGAGACCTCTCTTCGTGTCTTATAGATGTCTGTCTTCTCCCTGTCTTCACATGTCTGTGTCCAATTTCCTCTTTTTTTAAGGACACTGGGGCATATTGCATTGGGGCCTCCTCTAATGACCTTGTTTAACCTCAATTACCTCTTTAAAGGCTCTATCTCCAGATTGTCACATTCTGAGGTACTGAGTGTTAAGACTTCAACATATGAATTTGGGGTGGGCTGGGCGTGTGTGATATAATTTAGCCCATAACATAGCTTTATATGAAATCCTTGCCCAGAGGAAAGGAATGACAGCAGAAACTCCAGAAAAGTAAAAGTAATTAGTCCAAAATGTCCTTTGAACACCTAACAAATTGAAATTGTGGTATTTGTTATTATTAGGTGTGCAAGTTCCTCATGAAAACCACTTTAAAAAGTGATTCAAGGGCGCCTGGGTGGCTCAGTCGGTTAAGTGTCTGCCTTCGGCTCAGGTCATGATCCCAGGATCCTGGGATCAAGCCCCACATTGGGCTCCTTGCTCAGGGGGAGCCTGCTTCTCCCTCTCCCTCTGCTGCTCCCCCCTGCTTCTCCTCTGTCAAATAAATAAAATCTTTAAAAAAAAAGGTGATTCAAAGTAACTGTTTTCTCTTTCAGCTTTCTTTAAATTACACCAAAATTCTCTTCCCACAGATGTTTACTGAATAAATACCTCTTATTTTGCCCCAAATGAAGTTCAGCAAAGATAAAGACAGTACCCTATGCAGAAGGTTCTAATGTATTTTTATTTATTTAGAACTGTGTAGAGTTTGTCATCTTTCTATCATACATATAATATACAGTAATATTCAAACATCTGATACTAACATAACTTACTGACCAATTCTAATAGTGAACACAGACTGTTCTATATTAACAATAAAAACAAAACCAGTGAGTTTATCTTAGAAAATTTAAATTCAGGTCACTATTTCACAATCTGGAAATCTGAGTAATCCAACTTTACGATGACTTTCTCATTCCTGAAGTTTGCTCTGTCGATGTGTGATTTGGGACTTCCTCTTGTCTCAAGCCATTCCTGCATATGACGCACTTGGGAGATGGGACCTTGCAATTGTCCTTGCACTGTGCCCTGGTCAGTGTTCTGGACCCAGCCAACCAATCCCAGCTTTTTACCCTCAGCCTAAGGGAAAGAAAAATATGAGAGAAAAATCCAGTGAGATTGAACAAAACAGTGAGACTACAATATGTTGCCAGAATCTTGGCCTAGAATCAAAAGCCACTGAAACTAATTTGATGTTGTCCAGAACTGTGGTCCAGTCACAACAGAACTACAGCAAGGAGAATCTCATTGACCTTAACATGAAGTGTTGGCCATTTGACTCCATTTCCTTCTTCTACCCTATAAAACCTAGGCACTAGAAATTTTCACTATGAAGTCAACTTGGTTAAGTACCAAAGACTTAAGTACTAAAGCAAATCAGATGCTTTTTTAAAATGATTCCCTAAGGCTGATTGTTGTTAGGATCCTGGGCTGTATCTTGCTAATTTTCCCTTCTCCTTTTTTTTTTTTTTTTATGTTTTATTCATTTATTCATGAGAGTCAGGCAGAGGCACAGGGAGAAGCAGGCTCCCCGCCTAGCAGGGAGCCTGATGCGGGGCTCGATCCCAGGACCCCGGGATCATGACCTGAGCCAAAGGCAGATGCTCAACCATCTGAGCCACCCAGGTGCCCCTTCCCTTCTCCTAATCAAGAATCTAATGGGTATATTAAGTAGAAAAAGCATGAAGTTATCTGATCCTTCTCTTTGTCTTCAGCCAGGACCACACCTAAACAAATCCAGATGAATGAGTGTCCATTGTATCTTTAAAGATCATTATTTCCTGGGCAACTCATTCCTTTGTTCTCACTTTAGAAAAATTGCCTAACCCAAGGTCTTTATGATGCATCCAAAGCCCACCTTCTGTCCTCCTACAGAAGGAAAAAGCATGTAGTGATCAGCCTCTGAACATCAAAGTTTCATGAGACTACACAACTATTAGGTTTTTACTTGACTTTCTTCTCTTCTGTCTAAATAATCACACCTTTAAAGTTGAATTTATGAAGACCATCTAATCATTGTAGTTGCTTTTCTCTTAGCCTTTCCAATGTTCTTTCCTTTAAGTCATGAAACTGTGGAATGACTGAAAACTGGGAAAGGTAGCAATGTTTAGAGGTAATTTTTTTTTAATTTGCAAGCAGAAATACTAGAAAAGTTATCATTTAAGTAACCTATCTAAATGGAAGGAATTGGATTACAAAAGAAAATGGGAGTTACCATGACTGCATGCCCAAATGCCAGAGGAGTGACCTAGTAAATATGGGAAATTGCTGCAGTTGGCCAAAGAAAATGTTATGCACAGCAAAACCATGTTTGATGAGAAACTAAAGTATCTATCAAATCAGTTATGTTCCAAGCAAAGGCATGTTTGTATAATGAACAAAAGAGACTGCAGTCAAATTACAATTTAAGGAATACAGAGGAAATTAAGGAAGAAAAATAGAAGACACCTATGGCATGCATTAAGTGCCAAAGATGGGGGGCATAAAAAAAGGATGCAGAGAATGGATTTTAAGGAAGACTACATCCAATTTACTTTGTATAACAATTGCTCTCTTCTGCTTCAAATTAACCTAGCACAGTCAGCTATCCCCAGCTCTTCCAAGTTACCTTATATGGTAACTAGCTATAATAATGATTGTACTGAGTTTTGAGCAGGAGTTTATAGAGTCAAATAAGTTTTTAAATTGCAGTGTGATTTATCTGAACTCCTAAGAGTGAAAAAAACACTCCCAAATTTGACTAGTGTTGAGAATGGGAATTTCCTTAGGTTTTATTTGTGCATTTGATTCTGTTATTTTTAAATACCATAATGTTGCTGACTCATGTTCCATTTTGAATATCTATCTAAAGCAAATAGTGTTTGTTCCTAAGAAAATCCCAAAAAGCTAATTCTTCCTCATAACAATATTCTGGAAACATTAAGTAATATAATCACCAACTCCAGTTTCAATCTAAAAAGAAAGTCCCTTCAGATCAATAACCTAGACTTCCAACTTAGGAAACTAGAAAAAGAAGATCAAGCTAAACTCAAAACAAGCAGAAAGATAAAAAGAGTAAAGATTAGAAAGATCAACTAAATTGCCAAACCTCTAGCTAGACTAATAAAGAAAAAAAGAGAGAAGGCTCAAATTACTAAAATCAGTAATTAAAGAGGGGACAGTACCACCAACCTTACAAAAATAAAAAGGATTATAAGGGAATACCATAAACAACTGTGTACCAACATATTAGAGAACTTAGATGAAAAGGGAAGATTCCTAAAAAGACTCAAACTACTAAAACTGACTCAAGAAGAAATAGGCAATCTGAATAGGCCTATGATAAGTAAAGAGATTGAGTTAGTAATTTAAAACTTCCTACAAAGAAAAGCCCAGGACTAGATGGCTTCACAGGTGAATTATACCAAATGTTTAAAGAAGACTCTTTCACCAATCCTGCACAAACTCTTCCAAAAAAATGGAAGAAAATTCTTCCCAAATCATTCTATTAAGCCAGTATTACCTTCACATCAAAACCAGGCAAAGACATCTCAAGAAAACTATAAACTAATATCACCTGTGAATATTGACGCAAAACTCAACAAAATATGAGCAAATCAAATCCGGCAACATATAAAAAGGATGGCCCACCATGAAAAATTGGGATTTATCCTAGGAATGCAAGGTTGGTTCAACATAGAAAAATCAATACACCACAGTTTAAAAATCATATTAACTAAAACACAATATTAATAAAACAATGTAACAAACAATATTTTTTTTTAAAGATTTTATTTATCTATTAGAGAGAGAGAGAGAATGAGAGATAGAAAGCAGGAGAGGGAAGAGGGTCAGAGGGAGAAGCAGACTTCCTGCTGAGCAGGGAGCCCGATGTGGGACTCGATCCCGGGACTCCAGGATCATGATCTGAGCTGAAGGCAGTCGCCTAACCGACTGAGCCACCCAGGTGCCCCATATTAATAAATAAAACAGAAACCAGATGATCAACTCATAGATGAAAAAAAATTTTGACAAAATCCAACACTCAAACTAGGAATAGAAGCAAACACACTCAACTTGATAAAAAGGCATCTGTGAAAAACCCACAGCTAACATCACACCTAATGGTGAAAGACTGAATACTTTCTCCCTATGATCAGGAACAAGACAAGTTGGTCTTGGGGTGATTGGGTGGCTCAGCTGGTTAAACATCTGCCTTCGGCTCAGGTCATGGTCCCAGGGTCCTGGGATCAAGCCCCGCATCAGGCTCCCTGCTCCGCGGGGAGACTGCTTCTCCCTCTCCCGCTGCCTGCCGCTCTGCCTACTTGTGTGCGCTCCCTCTTTTTCTCTGTCAAATAAATAAAACTTAAAAAAAAAAAAAGACAAGTGGCTCTTGCCACATATATTATACTGGAGATTCTAGCCAGGGCAGAGAAAAAGAAATAAAAGGTGTTCAAAGTAGAAAGGAAGACGTAAAACTACCTTTACTCACAGATGATGTATCTCATTTACAGAAAAATCTTAAGGGATAAACACAAACACACAAATTAGAACTAATAAACAAGTTCACAAGATTGCACGATACAAGACCAATATGCAAAAATAATTGTATTTCCATAAACAGGCAATGAACAATCAAAAATGAAATTAAGAGAACAATTCCATTTATAAATAGTATTGAACATAATAAATTTCTTAGGACTAAATTTAACAAAAGAAGTACCAGATTTACATACAGACAACTATAAAATATTGTTGAAAGAAATTAAAGATGTGAATAAATGGAAAGACATCCCATGTTCACAAATTAGAAGACAATATTGTTAAGATAATACTTCCTAAATTGGTCTACAGATTTTAAGCAATCTCTATCAAAATCCCAGCTGCCTTGTTTGCAGAAATTGACAAATTGATGGTAAAATTCACATGGGAACATAAGGGACCCAGAATAGCTAAAGATAATCTTGAAACAGAACAAAGTTGAAGGACTCACATAACCCAATTTCAAAATTTACTTCAAAGCTACGATAATCAACACAGTGTGGTATTGGCATAAGGACAGGTCAATGGACTAGAACTAGAATCCAGAAATAAACCTTATATTTACAGCCAATTGAGTTTTGACAAAGGTGCCATGACAATTCAATGGAGGAAAGTAATAGTCTTTTTAACAAATGATCCTGGGACAGCTGGATCTCCACATGCAAAAGAATAAAATCTACCTACCTCACACAACATAACTCTAACTGGATAAAACATCTAAAGCTAAGATCTTAAGTGATAAAACCCTTAGAAAAAACTTTTAGAAGAAAACATAGGCAAAACCCTTCATGACCTTGGATTGGGCAAAGGTTTCTTAGATATAACACTAAAGCACAAGCAACAAAAGAAAAAATAAATTAGACTTGATCAATATTAAAAACTTTTGTGCTTCAAAGTTTTCATCAAGAAAGTAAAAAGAAAACCCGCAGAATAGAAGAAATATATGCAAATCTTTTAAGTAACAAGGGACTAGTATCCTGAATATACAAAAATTCTTACAATTCAACATGAAGACATAGCTCACAGCAAAGGATTTAAATAGACATTTCTCCAAAAAAGATATATTTTATTTTCTTTCATGTGCCAATAAACACACGAAAAGATGTTTAACATCATTAACTATTAGGAGAAGGCAAACAAAATCACATACATACACCAAGTATCTTACATACACCAGAATATTATTCAGCCTTGAAAAAGAAGGAAAATCAGATACATGCTAGTGAAATAAACCAGTCACAAAAGGACAAATACTGTATGATTTCACTTACATGAGGTACCTAGAGTAGTCAAATTCATAGAAACAGAAAGTAGAATTGTGAATACCAGGAGCTAGGTAGGGAAAGGGGGAATTAGGAGTTATTGTTTAATGGATACAGAGTTTCAGTTTTGCAAGATGAAAGAGTTCTGTGGATGGATGGTAGTGATGGTTGCACAATGATGTGAATGTACTTAAGGTCACTGAACTGTACACTTAAAAATGGCTAAAATTATAAATTTTACATTATGTATATTTTACCACAATTTTTTAAGAAAGTGTTTTGCACAGTTGCCAGGTATTTGAGATTTTCTAGTTGTCTTTCTGTTATTGATTTGTAGTTTAGTTCCATTGTGGACGGAGAACACACTTTGTGTGACTTTAATCTTTTAAAATTCATTAATACCTTAAAATGAAATAAAACAACAGAAAGCCACAATGACATACCACTTCATACTCACTAGAATGGCTCTAATAATAAAGATAGACCATAACTGTTGATAAAGATCTGGAGAAATTGAAATTCTCATACATTATTAGTGGGGATATAAATGGTACAGCTGTTTTGAAAAATAGTTTGGCAGTTCCTCAAAAAGTTATACATAAACTTACCAGGTGACCCAGCAATCTACTCTTAGGTATATATACCAAAGGGAACTGAAAACAATGTTTACATAAAAACAAATACATAAATGTTCACAGAATCATTATTCATGATAGCCTAAAAGTGGGAACAACCTAGATGTCCATCAAGTGGTGAATGGATATATAAACTGTGGTATAGCCATACAGTAAAATATTATTCAGCCATAAAAAGGAATGAAGTACAGTAGTCCCTCTCCATCCGTGGTTTAACTTTCCATGGTTTCAGATACCCTCAGTCAACTGCAGTTCAGAAGATGATCATCCCTCTGAAGTGTCATTAGAAGGTCAGTAGTAGCCTAATGCTACGTCACAATGCCCACATCATTCACTTCAATTCATTTCATCATATAGGCATTTTATCATCTCACATCATCACAAGAAGGGTGAGTATAGTAAAATAAGATATTTTGAGAGAGAGAGAAAGACTACATTTACATAACTTTTATTATAATATATTGTAATTTTTCTATTATTTTCTATTATTAGTTATTGTTGTTAATCTCTTACTGTACCTAATTTATAAATTAAATTTTATCATTGGTAGGTCCATATAGGAAAAAGCATAGTATATAGGGTTTGGTACTAACCACAGTTTCAGGCATCCACTGGGGGGCTTGGAATGTATTACCTGCAGACAAGGGGGACTACTACACTGATACATGCTATGATATGGATAAACCTGGAAGACACTGTTAAGTGAAAGAAGCCAAACACAAAAGACCACATATTGCATGATTCCATTTACATTAAATGTCCAGAATAGGCAAGTCCATAGAGACAGAAATGAAGTTAGTAGGGGCTGGGGGGGAATGGGATTTCTTTTTGTTCTGGAATTAGTGCACAACTTTGTGAATACACTAAACACGACTAAATTACACACTTTTATTTAAAAGGGTCAATTTTATGGGATGTCAATTATATTCCAACTTTTAAAAAAGTTCCTTTGAGTACTCTCATTATTCATTCCAGGAATGAGCGACTGATGGGATTGAATTCAGAGGCCAGATGATATCAACATATTGACTGTCATGAAAGAAAACAACTGTTAAAATGAACACATGGTTAAATGACTGTAAGCGGTAAAGAATAAGCTACAAGTCTAATTAAGAAGAAAAAGAGATGGCATTTTCTTTCTTTCTTTTTTTTTTTTCAAGATTCTACTTATTTATTTGACAGAGAGAGCACAAGCAAGGGGAGCAGCAAGCAGAGGGACAGAGACAAGCAGACTCCCTGCTGAGTAGGGAGCCCAATGCAGGGCTCAATCCCAGGACCCTGGGATCATGACCTGAGCCGAAGGCAGACGCTCAACCGACTGAGCCACCCAGGAGCCCAGAGATCGCATTTTCCTTGTGGTTTTCCAAATCAGTATTTATTGTCTGTTTCTTTTATTGTTTCTCTGAACTGGGGGGTACAGGACAGTAGAGAAGGATGGGCTATACTACTGTCTGGTCCTTTTCCCTCAACAACTTTAATTAATCTTTGAGGCTGTCACCCCCATTTACTAAGTCACAGGAATTTACCCTGCATAATTGGTACCAAGGCTAACTGCAACATAGCTCTTGCTATGGTTTTTCAGCAATTCTCTTTCAACAAGCACTTCATATATGAGTACGAAACAGGAGGAAATGATTTGCAAGTGATTGGAAAAAAGAGATAATGACATGTAACATTCATTTTTCAAAGATTTCAGGATTGAATTTTATGTACTACAGTACCAGGCATGTGACACCTGGAAAGTTCTGCAGTCTTAACTCATTATCTTTGGGATTGGCCATACATTGGGAAGGCAATAGCCTGATACCCCCTTAACAGAGACAGAAGGGAAATTGAGATTGCAACTGCATGTGCATGTTGTGGGAAGATTAGTGACATTAAGGCAGAGGTACAGGCTGTCCATGGTTTGTTCATCCCCACAATTACTCCATATGACTCTAATAGGAACACTAGACTCCATGTTCAGTGTTACCATTACTTACCCTGGAATAAATCAACTATTTTCATGAGAAAAGCTTTAGCTTAAAGAGGTAACTCTTCTTTCAGAGCCATAATGAATAGAAAGGAATCAAGTGGGGGAATGGAGAAGGTTGAAGAAATGAAAGAGGTCTGAAGAAAATGCAGCAGCTACAGAGGAAGCAATTACGTAAATTTCATAACTATCAGGAGTTCACCTAAACGCCATCTGACTGGGGCACCTGAGTGGCTCAGTCGGTTAAGCGTCTGCTGTTGGCTCAGGTCATGGTGCCGGGAGCCTGGGATGGGGCCCCACATCGGGCTTCCTGCTCAGCAGGGAGTTAGCTTCTCCCTCTCTCTCTGCCCCTCTCCCTCACTCATGCTCTCTCTCTTAAGTAAATAAATAAAATCTTTAAATGCCATCTGATCAACATTAGCCCTCCTACAAGAACTGTGATCTGGTTTGATGAGGCCACAACAGGGAGAACTGGGGAAGCCCTTAATTCCCCTTAGGAAGAGAGAAGCTCATTAATATGTGTCTAGGTACCCTGGTACCACTGTCAGAAAAGAACGATAATAACAGCACATGATTCTGCCATTTACATTGTCTTTCATCCCCTGCCAAGCATTTTCATTCCCATTGCTCTACAAACCACCATGCAGCTACCAAAAAGCGGGCTTCTCCCAAGGCACATTTATTCGTCAGGAACATGGTCTCTTGTTCCCCTACACGTAACCTAGGTATGTCCCCAAAGCCTGTAGGCCACATACCTGAGTGTACTTGCGGAAAAACACCCCTTGGACCTTCCCAAAAATTTCATAATCCACTGATATCAGGGTGTCCCCTTCTGCCATGTTCATGCCTACACCTGTCAGAGACCAGAAAAGTAAAGGGCTCATTATCCTATCCCAGGACACCAAATCCCAAGGAAGAGAAGGCCAGACCCACACTTCTCCATCTGTGACCACGGCGACCTCACCCTGACATTATGGTCCTCCAACGCCAGAGCACGCAAGCGGACACGTGCAAGCCCGGCTGTGCGAAGTAACAGGAAGACACCTGGGCCAAGGAGCTTTGGGTCTCAAGTGCCCACAGAGGCCCCCTTTGGAGCAATGACCTGCTTATCCAATTACCTCCCCACACCCATCCCCCGTCGGGCTTCCTCTCCATCCCTTCCTCTTCCCAGGGACCCAGCTTCCACTGGCCACCAGAATCCCCTTCTACTAACAACTTAGGGGTATCAGACTATGGACACGCTACGGGGCCCTATCTCAGGCTCACCCTCCTCGTCCTCCTCTCGGGCGCCCGTGACTACACCGGCAACCAGCACGCCAACGGTTCCCACAGCCGGGTAACCTCGGCGCCCGGAAGCCTAGAGAGCGGCTCCTCCTTCGCTGTCCCTCACGCCCATCACCTCCATCAACCAATCAGAAATGGCGTGCTCGGCCCAGAGCCCGCCCAGAGGGTGGGATTTCTAAACGCTGTTGTCTGAAAGAAGCAGCAAGCCTCAGGTTGGGGATCTGTCCAGAGTGTTAGCTCCGATTCTACAGACCCAGGCCTCACCCCACCTCTGTCACTAAGCACATTTTTTTCTCATTTTTTCGTGGGGAGAAAGGCCTAGATGAAGAAGGACTTGAAATAAAGTCAATCACTCAATAAATAGTTACTGAAAGCCTTCTGTATGCCAGGCACAGTTCTGGGAGGTTGACCTACATTAGTGGACAAGAAGGATCACTGGCCTGGAGGAACTTAAATTCTGGAGGTGGGAGATGGAAAAAAAAACATTAAATACATAAATAAATTGAATAGGACACATACAGGCATACCTTACCTTACTGCACTTCAAAGATACTACGTTTTTTACAAATTGAAGGTTGGTAAACCTGCACTGATTAAGTCTAACAGCACCATTTTTTCCAACTGCATTTGCTCATTTTGTGTCTCTGAGTTGCACTTGGGTAATTCTCACAGTATTTCAAACTTTTTCATCATTATTATATTTGTTATGGTGTTGTATGATCAGATTACAACTCACTGAAAGCTCAGATGATGGTTAGCATTTTTTAGCAAAATTTTTAAATTAAGGTATGTACATTTATAAAAAACAGTATGTACTTTTTTTAGATATAATGCAAATGAATACTTAATAGATACAATACAGTGCATGGGGAAACCAGTGCATATAAAAGTTATATTTCTGGGGCACCTGGGTGGCTCAGTCGGTTAAGCATCTGCCTTCAGGTCAGGTCATGATCCCAGAGTCCTGGGATGGAGCCCCATATAGGGCTCCTTGCTCAGTGGGGAGCCTGCTTCTCCCTTTCCTTCTGCCACTCCCCCTGCTTATACTCTCTCACTCTCTCTGTCAAATAAATAAATAAAATCTTTAAAAAAAAGTTATATTTTTCTTTGACTCACTTTATTGCAGTGATTGGAACAGAGCCCACAGTGTGTCTGAGGTATGCCTGTACCTTTCTGCCCTTTTTCTTTCAGTTTTCCTCAAATCTGGGGCCATGCCCCAGTCTGGAATTGGTAGCAAGGGAGATAAGTGAATAGGAAGGCCCAGAGGAGGTTATTCCTCCTTCTGTGTTTCTGGAAGCTGCCGTCCCTTACTAAGAAAACTCTAATGCTTATCTAAATCAATCAATCACAAGCACATGCAAAATAACCCATGGCTCCGGAATCACCATTGAATCAATCGAAGCCAAATGACCAAAATGCATGAATTCCTTTTGAGAAAATGGAATTGTCAAGGGAATTGTGGCTGATGATTATTAAAAGTACAGTTATCTTGCAGGCATTTGAATCCAGCTACTCTTATGATTAAGAATGTATGAAGGAAAACTGTAGTATTTATTTTTCTTCTTTGAATTGCTTGTATACATTACATCCCTTCATAACATAAGGCTCCATATGTGAATATTCCAGGTGGGCAGACTTGGTGAAGTGAGATGGATTTGCAATGGAAGCCATAAAGATTAATCATTTCACTTGTTCCCCCAGTGAAAAGTGAGGATCCAGATCCTGAAGAATCATATAACCTCACTGCCAGAGTGGGGGTGGGGTGGGAAGCTGGACTGAATGTTATTCTTGGCAGTATTTAAAAATAATGGCTAAATAGAGAGCCTGACTGATGTTATTTCTTCCTCTAAAATTCACTTTTATTTTTATCTTTTTTATTTATTTATTTTTAGAGAGGAAGGTGGGCAGAGGGATAGGGGGAGAGAGAACCTTAAGCAGGCTCCACATCCTGTACAGAGCCCAATTCAGGACCTGATCTCACAACCCCGAGATCCTGACCTGGGCTGAAATCAAGAGTCCCTTATCTTTATTTTTTTAAAGATTTATTTATTTTAGAGAGAGAGCACTAGCAGGAGGGGCAGAGGGAGAGGGAGAATCTCAAGCAGGCTCAATCTCTCATGACCCTGAGATCACGACCTGAGCTGAAACCAAGAGTCAGACACCCATCTGACTGCGCCACCCACGTGCCCCTAAAATTCATTTTGAAAAAACAAGTTTCTCGATAGAATTAAAGAAACTATTGTCTACTACATATGAGACACCGTAGGCTATACAAAGATGAATGATATAATTTTTGTCTTCAAAGAATTTTTTATTTAGTTTAAGGGACAAATATGCATGCACATAATGACAATAAAGAGCACAACATGCTAGTCAATCCCATGAACATCCATTGAGAGCTCATCATGACTCAGCCCTGTCCTACAACAAGAACAGAAAATACTTGAGAGCACAAAGGAGCAAAAAGATTCATTCTGACTGAGAAGATTGGGAAAGTGTTCTTGGAGGAAGCAGCACATTATCCAGGTTACACAACCACGACCAGTAAGTGATGGAGCTGGGATTTATTTCTAGGCACTCTGAGTACAGAACACAGTCCCATAAATGTTATGCTCTACCACCTCCCAGTGCATGGAGCTTGGGTCAAGGTAATACCACTGAGAAGGAAGGAAGGGAGGAAGGAAGAAAGGGAGGAAGAAAGAGAGAGAGAGGAAGGAAGGAGGAAGGGAGGAGGAAGGGAGGAAGGAATGAAAGAAATGAAAGAAAGAAAGAAAGAAAGAAAGAAAAAAAGAAAGAAAGAGAGAGAGAAAGGAAGGAAGGAAGGAAGGAAGGAAGGAAGGAAGGAAGGAAGGAAG